>NW_027191427.1:4057381-4131603 GCF_041956435.1 Mycothermus thermophilus
TCTCTCTCTCTCTCTCTCTCTCTCTCTCTCTACTCTAAAAAAAAAAAAAAAAAAAAAAAAAAAAAAAAAAAAACAAATGTGTGTTGTCGGAAGGCGGCCCGGCAGTTTGATGCGGGCCTGCTCATCTGGTCCGAGTGAGGCTCAGCCTTGTGTTGTCACGGTGGTCGCATTTACGCCGGCCTGGTTCCCTGCTCACAGCCTCGTTCACAGACGCGAACACCATAAGGTTGACAAAAAAAGACCTTCCAGAGACAAAAAAACGTAGGCCACATTTGGAGACCTCTCAAATGGAGTTATAAGACGTACACAGCCACTCTAGACGGTTTTGCCGTGAGTTGTAATGCTGTCGTCATTGTGGTTGCGAGAGGTGGTTGCGAGAGGTGAAGTAAAATGTGTCAAACAACACGGTGGGGTGAATAAATCAAGCCAATCATTGGCACGCTGCTTCCTCACTAACAGATTAACGCGGGAATTCCCGCGCATTCTGTTAAGCACTATTGACCAATCAATCCCCTTGTCGTGCACGGACGTGTTCCGTTCCGCTGGGACCAACCCTGGCTTCTGATTCGACTTCACCTCATCAAGCCGCCGGAGTCGCCATGGAGGCTGTGATGGGCAGTCACCCATGTCAGTCAGGAACGAACCGATCAAAACCTGTTGTGTTTGCCGCAACGGCCGAGTAGGTGAGTGTTGAGAGAGTTGTATGTCACGGAGGAACGGAGACCTTTTCCTTCATGGAACCGGCCGGAGGAATGCAGCGTGTACCGCCCGAGTATGTACAGACCGGCTCCTACTGAATGTCTTGGAACTTGGTGCCCGTCAGAGGGACATCGGCCTGCTTGATGTCTCCGTCCAGGGATCTAAAGCAGGCAGTACAGTGCGACGATCTTTTTCCAAGCTGGCATCAACACCTGCCGTTTCCCCTGGCAGATTGGCCACCAGCTGCTATGAGTCGCGTGGCCTACCATGGATGTGTTGCAGTCCGACCTGTATGGATCTCTCTCAGCAACCACCACTGCCACTGGATAGGTCAAGGGTGGCTACTCCCGTTGGTGATGCGTTTGGTGAGCCGGCATTAGGGCGGGGTGGTGAATGCTTGCGAAGGATTTTCCTGGACTGCCATATCCGACTCGCCGCCGCGTACGCCTCTGCGGCAATCAGGATATTGGGCTGCCGGAGGTTCGACTTGCACATGTTGATCGAGGGCGGATCCAAGCCCGCACAAGGTTTCATCCAGCCCTGATGCAGCATGTTCATGCATATGTTGACCGCCATGCGGGCGCGATTTTCGCCTTCTTGCCCGCCCGATTGGCCTGCCATTTCATCACCCTGGTCTATCCGCGCTTAACTCTCGGGTGATGTTCTCATCCCGCCCGTCATGGCATCCTGAAATCATCTTGTCGTCCGCGCGTTGGCTTGATGTGGTGTAGCGAGTACAGCTGGGATTGGATGTCGATGTCAAATGCGGGGACTGTTGGCTGCAAATTTCTCTCGGCTGTGTTGCAAGATCCGTGAGTTATCGGTCTCAGCTTTAAACTCTGTATGCGTGTCTGGCTGTTGACGGAGGGAAGGATACTGCCCGAAGATCCCGTCATGGTGTCCATTTCCCTTGCAGTTCGCACTGTCCGAGGGCGCGGTTCCTACTGTTCTCTCACTGACAGGCGAAAACCCCTACCCCACGGGCATCAGGCAGCTGTGGGTAGCCCTGTTTTGCCGGCAACTGTCGCGGGCCGTTCAATCGGGAGAAAAGGCCATCGTGGCCTCTATCAACACATCAAGAACTCCCACTTGCCTGTAGTTGAACACTTGGGTATTGTGATATGAGGGTCTCCCGATCATGAAAGAAGGCAATGTCGCCCTGGGGAGCCGCAAGGAGTCGAAGTGAGCAGAATCAAGTCCAATCTCAGTGCTTGGGACGGGAGGATTGGATGGGGTGTAAAGAAGGTGTAGCAGCAGAAAGTGCACAGCGGCGCAGGGAGAAGAACCAAGCAACAGTGCCCAGGGACTTGACCAGCCAGGCCCCAAGATTCAACGGAACAGCTTACACTCTCGACCCCACAACAACAAACCCCGATCACATCTTTGTCATGCCCCGGGCTTCGTGATGGGATATTCTCTCATATCTACAAGCATCTAGTCTGTCTTGTCAGCTCGTCATCCCACGTTTCCCGGGTGGTTACAAGCAGACCCCTGACTTACCTAGTTTTTGCTCTCTGCAGGCCTACCCTCCAAGACGACTCTGGAGAGACCTGGTTGGCCAACACCCACCTTTAAGCGCGATGCAGACAACAACCGCCGTGGCATAATGCACTTCGAGTGCTCTGTCCTGGTCAGGGGGGGTAGTTCGGAGTCGTAACGGGCAGCTCATGGCACCTAAGAGGAGTTCTGTACCCGAGACGGACATCGCCAAGGCCCCCACGATTGATGCCTCTGCGATGTGAAGAGAAATTCGGTGACCTGCCTGTCGCGCTGCTGGGAGTTGACGGGACCGAATGATGTTCATCAACATGGGCCGATTCAGGCTTGGTGTGGATGTTGGTTATGAGCTGGATGGAGCGGTAATGCACGCCCCAATCGTGAATCTGCTCCACATGGCATCGGGTATGGCGGCCAAATACCTAGTAGGTAAGAAAAAAAAGCGTTGGATCTGTTGGAAGAACAAAGGTCTTGGTACCGGGTACCTTGGTAGGCCAGGTACTACTACAGCTAAAGTGGTGGATGTGTGCGTGCGGCGGGATGTCCAAGATTTCTTGGTTCCTGGTTTGTAAGCCGTCTTGATGTGACGGGACGCTGTTGAGGGCTCCCTTTGGTTGACCGAGAAAATGACTCAAATTCCCGTCTGCCTTGACACAAGACTCGAATAATAGTGGCGTCTTCAGGGGATGATAGATACCACTTGTTGGTTTTGAAGATGAAGTGCTTTCAACACTCTACTGTCCATGCCTGAGATTTTCAGGGCCTGTGGTGATTTTGGCCCCCATCCAGATCGCGATAAACTTCTGGCTTGAATCCTTCCCGCTTTCCGAAGGCCTGCTCCGCCGCACGGGCCAAATTCATGTGACGAATGGTGGATGCGCCAAGACAATGTCGGGCTTGTGGAGATCGCAATTCCCCCACAAACTTCCAGGGTTCAGTGGTCTTGCAACTGTTCCGAATGTGAGTGAGAAACATTTGCGAAAGGGCATTTAGAAGATGATTATACTCGTACTTGAGACGGCCTGATGGCTTGTTTACCATAGCTGTTTTCATTAGAATTTCTTGTTGCTTGGTTGGATTTCTTCAGAACTTTTTGACATCTAACGGGTTGTCCCCCTTGAGTGTTCACACGGCCAAAATCGAGATTGGAAGACAGAGTCAGAGTGAAGTTTGATGATACGAAGGGCCTTATATATCTTGCAGTCTAGCCTGCAAAAAGAGGATCAAGAAAATACACACAGCGAAGAGAAGTCGGCCTACATACAAAAAGACTGCGCAACATAGACAATAGGAAAAAAGAGTAAAGGAAAAAGCACCAAGCCCATCCCACCCCCGTTGATCTGCGAAACAATCTAACCACATTATTCCTCTTCGTCCACAGGTTAAGTGTTGTAACGATTCCATGGGAATCTCCATCGATGGTCTCTGTCGCGGAGTCATGCTGAAACTATGACTGAACTTGTCGACCATTGACTGCTCATAAGCATGATTAGCATCATGGAGTTGTTTCTGGCAACGGGCTGCAGAGTTCCCAAACACTCACAATCCACGACATTTAATGATTGCCGCAGGTGCCGTCCATGTACTCAACTTGTACACGGACGCCATTAGGACAGTTGCCAACCTGGAGGCAGTGTCCGTCATGAATGGACTCATCGTGGGTGCAGTTGCAGCGGCTGTATCTGAAGCGATAGATGACACACATTTTGGCCGGTGATGTAGAGTAGGTTGTTGCTATGGGGTTTCGGGTACTGAGAAACCGAGCTATGTAGCTGAGCGGGTGGCTTGGCTGGCGTTTTGGCTTTGAGAGAACTCGAGCGGTTGATGTGTGATGATGTTGAGCGTGTCGAGAGTGGTGATAGAAACCTCGGGAACTAAGTGGGAGTGAACGATGCTCTTTATAGGCTTCTTGATGAAGACGACGACGACAGACCTCGGAGTCCTCATGGGCTGAGTTTCTTGCTGTTGGTTTCTCCCCTCTCTGTCAGTTGCTGAGCTCCCCGCGGAGACCACTCACGGGAACGTCACGGCCCGCTCCTCGTGCTATGTCTCCCTACCGACTTGCAGTTGGCAGTTGGTTTCGTCCACCTTGCAAGGGGTGGGTGTGAGGCACATCAGTCCTGGAGAGGGCAAAATCGCAAATGTGTGACAGCTCCAAGCCTCTTTCGCGAAATGTAATGACCTGTTCACACCAAGAAGCAGGAGGTGGACGTACTTACGAGTAGTTTCAATGCGGGGACGACCTGTTCGCCGACTTCCTTGCTTCCTCTGATGCAATCCCTACAGACTAGTGGCCGGGGAGGCGTTGATAGAGAACCAGCAAGTAACGAAGAGAGGCCAGGGAGGGGGGTGTGGAAGACCACAGGATGACATTAGTCCTATCTCGGCTGATGAACCGGCAGCCACAAGATGCTGGCTCAGGCGAGGTAACCCCGCAAGAGTCCGGCATCCATTACTACCTACGCACCCAAGAATATCCCGTTCCCAGGGAGTACGTTTCTCTGCTAACCCTTTTCCTTGGAGAGGTAGGCTGAAAAAAGTTGCCATGAGCTGGCTCCGCCCAGCCAGGACACTAAGTTTCATGTCGGCCGCGATGAGCAACGAAAGAGAGCTGGCCTGACCTTGCCATGTGCCGGAAGATATCCTGTTGGCCAACAAGCATCAGCGTGGACGGTTGCCAAGAGGATGGGGAGGGGGGGGGAGAAAGCAGCTTCGGATAGTGGGCTCTTGTCCGCCGGGATTGCCCACGGAGGGCCTGTAGCCGCTATTCTCGTGGTAGCATGGGCCGATCCACCATGCAGCAGTCACTTGCAGATGTTTCCGTCCGAGGCGGTAGGGCTCAGAACTGCGGCAAAGGTAGAGAACGATCAGTTGTCCCGCAGTCAAAGATCAGAGGGCCATCTCCGCCACAATAGGTTGCACAACGTTGGCCTCAGAGAGAGAGGAACCTGACACCAACCTTGATGGAAAGCGTGATCATCTTTGTCCGCACGAGAAGTGTGATGAGGTCTAGAGTGTGGCGGCCACGGCTGTGCAGGCCCTTCTAGGGAAGACGAGGTGGCCGGCCGGTATGCGGCCAGGAAGAATCCCGAAACCTGTATGGAAGAGAGAAAAAAGGGGCTACAAACGACAGAACGAGTAAGCCGGGCATCGGATGGCACCCAATGGCTCTCGGGCACGATACTGGCATGGTTACCGATGGGCCTCACTGCGACAGGGACATCTTGGTGTTCGAAACAACGCTCGGGCGATATCATGTCCGGGAACCCCAGACTTCGGGGACTAAACTACCAACATCAGAGGCGAAGCTGCAGATGTACTGTAGGATATGCCCACCGGGGAAGCCGCCTTGTTTCCCCCTGTGGATCAACTCGATCGTGGCGGCATGTAGTCTCAAATAAGGACAAAAGTTCCGCATACCTCTCTTCGAAGTGATGATAGCTCGCCGGCCTCGGGATGATGGAGTGATGCCCAAGCTTGAGCATGCTCACCTAGAAGAATGATGCAATTGGAACCGGCCAGCCCCATGCAGCAGCGCCTTGACCGTAAACTCTAGATCGCAGGGAAGACACAGACCCCCGAAACTCGAGAATGACTCGAGAAGCAATCGAGGTGGTAATGGAAGAGAAGGGAGGCCTGTCAAGGGGTTCCTGCCACAGAAGCCAATCAGAGACCTGATGCCTTCCAGATTTGTTAGGACCCAGTATCCACACTTTATGCGCACTTTGGAAGTGCCCTCGAGGTACTGCTGCCTCCATGGCAGATTTCTCAGCTTGTTCTCGTCGCTTGGTCCACAAAATTTCTCTGCTGCCTCGCTCTGGACGTCCACAATCTAGCCTTAACAGAAATCCAGCGTTAGGCACTTTACCTGACCTCTGTTCACAAGATTTTGTCAAGGCCATTCTCAAACGCACATTTTGCTGTTTCCCGTTGGCACACTGTATCACCCTGAATTACACGGTATGGTGCGCCTAAGCCGCAGCGCCCCGGAGTGCCTCGTGCGGCCGGTTCTGCGACCAGCCCCGGCAGAGGACCCGGGAGAGGACCCGGTCCCGCAGATGGCGATTCTTACGGCCAGCTCTCCGGCACAGCCATCCCACTTATACATCTTTTTTCGGAGAACGGAGTAATCCGGACACAACTCCATATCCGACACAACATCAGTTCGCCAGCTCGGGGACATTCATTCCACGCCTAACCCCAATCATCCGCCATGACACATTCTTGCCGACCTCCTAGCGAACCTCGAGGGTGTGGATTTGGATGCATCTCCCCGCGCTGTTCATACTTTGAAAGCCAAGCGCTTTTGGAAGGGCCGAAGACTTTCGGAATATTTTCCTTGTCGTTCCTTATCCTACTGCTTGGCCTCCAAGGCCATGCCGTGGCCGGCAGCAATATTGACCAAGTCAATACACGGCGGCACAGCACCGACCTATGATATCCAAAGCGCCAAGCTGCTGTTGCCCAGCTAGAGTCACCATCTTGATCTCACTGACCTCAGATGTCCGTCCTTGCTATCGTCAAAGGCGTTCAATATCGACCCAATCGAGGATCTTAATGCGTCTCGGGATCTCTTCACGGACAATATTGCCGTGGCGGTCGACACTCGCGACCGCGTCTGTTCCTTGCCGCCAGGCGCGCTTCTCCCGCAGCTGATCTCAGATCCCACATGCACGCCATCAACGTTCCAACACCCACAACGTGCAGCAGCCCCATAAGCCCGACATCTCAACCATATCAAGCGCGGTTCAGCGCGGCTTCAAGGTTCGGTCGTCGTCACAGCCGCTTTGTCAACCAGGGTTCTTTTGCAACGGTGGCTACCGCTTGCGCACAGTTGCCCAATCCGCGGCATCTGCTAAGCGCTGGCGCGCCTCAATGCCTGTCCATCCTACCTCAGTGCGCTGTAACATTTGCCAGCTTTGCCGCCAACACCTCCGACGGTCGGACCGGGTTTGTGATGTTGTTCTACATATGTATTATGCGTACATTCTGGCAGCTGGTCTTACTCGTCTGCAGTGCCATGAGAGCTAACCATGCCTGGGGCAGACATCAGGTCACCCTCATCTATGATGCAGGTTGATGCAGCCAGATCTCGGTCGTTGGTGATTGCGAGTATCCTGGCATTCTCGGCCTCGGGCTTGGTATCACACTCTCACAAAAGGTGTCTTGAAGCGGCAGGGAAGAGCCACCGCTTGGTCTCATCAACCGCCATGCCCAAGGGCATGACCGTCACCATCCTTACCGAGATTCTGCTCTGCCTCGAGGAGGTCATCTCATCAAATCCGCATGCAGGTCGTCGGATATTGCGCATCAACCCAGTTGTCTGAGGGAGAGGTATGCTACCTATCACCTACCTCCCCTTAAGAGGTACCCTACCTGATTTCGTCGGAAAAGTACAATACCAAAACCAGCCCTGGCTTCTGTCGGCATGAATCATGCAACATGAGCACTTGACACCTGCGGGTCTTCATACTGCTACCACAGGATGTACCTTGAGGTGACGGAAGCCGATGTTAAAGTTCCAGGACTTGGGAGCAAAGCATACACACCGCACACCCCATCACCCTCCTTGCTATACCTCAATAAACATATGGTAAAGGTTCATGCCCTTGCTCCACTCCCCCATATCTCAGAACGCGTTAAGCTCTCCAGCCTTCTCGCCTCCTTCCTTCTCACCTCCTTGGGGACTCGGAGTAGTTGCTCGCCTCTTCAGCCCCAACCTCCTCCTTCGCCTAGCCTGTGCCCAGTTCACCAACTCTGCGTGTTGAAAGGTTGAGTGGCGACGTGGCAGACAAGAATCTTCTGGTCACCTCCATTGACTTTCAAGACCTCAACCGGCTTGCCATTCCGGGCATGTCCGAACGCCAAAAGCCGAGTTAGCCTGTGACAGACGTCCGGTAGGCGTGGGTCGAATGGCAGACAGCATCAACCTGAGGGCTTCGACCATCTCTGTCACCCACGGCTTTGCTCCAAACTCCATCCCTATTGGCGCTGCCCGCACTTAGATTTACGCTTCCAGCACTCACGAGATGCCTTAACGACGCCCGGTTTGTGCCAACTTCAACGAGCACTTGCCAATTTTGTCTTGGGCACCATTGCCCAAAAGATCGACGCAATTGACCCCGTTGAAGCGTGGGGGGAGAGGGAAGTTGTTGCCGTCAGTTAGCCACGATCGGTGAGTCCCGACTCAACAGACAGCAACATCCGGGTTATTCCTAGGATGTCGCCTGAGCAGAAGTAGTTAAAACTAACAACAACGATCTTTCCAGATCTCCGAAAGATAATCGAGACTTCGGAGGTCGTCGGCTGCAATCTCATTGTGGTCCAATGCCCAAAATCTTGATAAGACCTGCAGGACGCAAACCCGAGAGAAACCGGCTAGCCTCGGGTCCATACGTCAGCTCACCACGAAGATACACAACCATCAGGTGGTTTGCAAACCTTTCTTCGCGTCTTGCATCAGTGCGTCGGGCTGTCCGCCAATCCCTCCAACCTCTGGCAGCTAGCGTTTGGGGGGCGACAGCGGGAAGAGGCGCTGGCGGCAGGCTTCCCCGCGCCCCACAAACGTCAGCCGTCGCCAACGCCAAACAGAGCCCGAAATATCCTCGCGTCAACCTTGCTCCAACCAGCCACGGCCGAGGCCCGACGTCATCGACGGCTTTGCCCTCGGGACGGCCCAGCTTTCGCCCTTGGAGTTCTCCACCGGAGATGCCGCGCACCGAGACCCCTGACGTTAAATTTTTTTCTGGGGACCTCTGAGCTCTGGATCTCTGGAGTCAGTCCACCGTGGACTGAGAGGGTGTCACGGCCGCCTTCTAGACCTTCTACCTTCCACCTCAACAATTTTTGTGTCTCGTTACGAGCTGCAAGATGCCGAAGACACCGGATATCCAGGGCATTGGGTCACATCTTTTCGCTCCCTTTGCATCCCCCTGACGACTCTTTGCAAGCCAGTTGGGCACCCCACGTGCTGCTTGCTGGCAAAGCAGGCGCTAGCCCGTACCCCGGACTTTCAATCAAAGTCGCAATCACCAATGGCGGGGTTGCCAGGGGGTTTTGCCGGTCATCTGGACGTGCGAATCAGGAACATGCCGTCCTGGAGGGGCAAGCTCCAAGCGAGGAGGATCCCATGTGAACACTGCTTGCGGAGTGCTTGATGGGGTCTCCAGAACAAACGATGATGCCTTCTGGACAGGGGTGAGAGCTCCTCAGCTGTGTATATATTCTCGTCCACCCTCATCATCCCTCATCCTGCCTGCTTCTGTCGTCCTCTTCAACTACATACCTTCTCGCCAGGCAAATCCCCTTCCTCTCGCCATCCTCCTCAACCCCAGCCAAAACCAACCGCTTCCACCGCTTTCCGGCTTTTAGCTCTCTTGGTGCTCTCAACTCTTGACACACTCAACACACACAACCTTTCTGTTGACAGAACTCCTCCGACAACTACACCCACAACCACTCCGTAAATCCACCAAAATGCCCTACCCCAACTCCTCGTCGCCGCTCACCCGGACGCGGCTCACCAATTTCCTCCCTCTGGCGCCCACCGTCTCTGATTCCTACCCCCGTAGGCCATCTCAGCCCACCACCGTCACCACGGCAAGGGGCATGACTTTCCTCTCTCTGGCTCCCACCGTCTCCGAGGCTCCGGGCACTCCCTCTCGCCGGGCCTCCGAGCCGGTCGCTTCGGGCGGCTTCCTCTCCCTCGCGCCGACCACGTCGGAGCCGGCCTTCCCTCGGAGGCCGTCCCAGCCAATTCCGCCGACCAACTTCCTGCCCCTGGCTCCAACCGTGAGCGAGCCGTACCTCCCGGCGGACGCTATTACCACCAAGCGGAGGACGTCGAGCATCAGCAGCACGAGCAGCACCATCAGCAGCGGAAGCAACGGCAGGGTCCGGTTCCTGAAGCTTGGCCCGGTTTACTGGGGCGAGGCGGACGACTTCTCGGAGGTTGCGGTTGAGTAAATCTCATCCCATCCTATCCCATTCCTGGACCTCGAAGGGCTGGTCGAGGGCAGGGAGGATATGGAGGAAGGATTTCTACGCCTGGTGATTTGGTCTAACATTTTTCCTCTTTGGTTCCCATTCTCTGTTCATGATTATTACGGTTACTACTTGCAGAGCGATTTGGTTACGTCGTTGAACATGGCTTGAGCGGAGGTCTTTTTGCTTGCTTGGAGTTGGGATTTTGGCCGGCAGTTTGTCGATTTTTCTTGGTTTGGGTGGCAGCACAGCACATATCATTTACCATCATCATATCATCGTAGCGGGGATACCATGAAGCAATCAATGAGTTGGCAGAACGGGAAAAATAAAAAAGTTTTCTCTTGGTGTTGAGATCATGCATTTGCCTCCGTAGTGTTCCCCGTTCTTCATCGGCAGTGGCTGGTGATGTTTCACTTGTCTCCACCTCAGAACACACACGTCACATGAAAATCAGGTAATTTGTTTGCCTCTCGCTCCAATATTCCCCTTGCAAAAATAAGCTTATTTTTTTATTTTTTTATTTATTTTTTTTCTTTCTTCTACTCGTATTTTGCACACGCTTTTGCCTCTCGACTGCCGGCTTCATATCTCAGGTGTGCGTACGAGAGCTGTTTACCCACCACCACATCCAGTTTCCACATGGATCTCTTGCAGACCGTTACGTAGCAACTTCATCTATTTCGGCAGACTGGACGTTGGCTTTCAAAATCCGGGGTAATTTTTTGGTTCCTGCCCCCTTGGGAAAAAAGGGGATGGGGGAATGTCATCTGGCGGGCAGCAAGGGTTGTTGGGGAAGTGGGACGTTGTTGCAGCTTGCAATTCCAAGCGGCTCATTGCTGCGGTTCCGCGGTTTCTGTTACACTACGGTTTCTTGGGCTGTGTGGGGGGAAAAGAGCCAGAGAGGTTCCCCCCAAGCCCGCTGCCGCCGCCGCCGCCGCGTTGCTTGGACGGAGAAGCTTTGATGGGGTTGGGCTGTGGAGGAGAGAGTGAGGAGGACCTTCACGAAGGCAAACAAACACAGAAGAAAACTTGTTTCTTGCTCGCCCTGCACTGCACCATCAGCCGCTAGCGCAAGTAGGACAGCAGCTGTGGTGGACTCTCCCACCTTTGGGCTTGACCACTTGGGATGTTGACATTGGGTGGGAGAAAGTGGTGATGGTGGTTTGAACCGCCTCCGGAGATTGGTCCGCCCACCGTTGGGGACTGCCGCCATGCCGTGACAGGTTGCCAATAGAGAACCCTTGTGCGCAACAACATCTGTGTTCATCACACACAGCTGCTGCTTCTGCTGCTGCAAGATAGTGCGGGGGGCACCATCATGCATCCAGGATAGGGGGTTGCAGCGGACAACTAAGACAGGGTTGCTGAGGGCTCGCAGCGTTGCATTTTACAACGCAAGAGATCTGTGTTTGCGGGGGCTCGTTAATCCGGAGTACAGGACCATCTCGTCAGCAACGGTTGATGACTTCCACTTGCGCGGGCCACACGCTGCGGACTCCAATATCTTGTCATCAACCATGACTTGGTTGGCTGGACCAAGAGAGGCCGGGAAAGTGTACATCCATGTGATATCTTCCCTTCCCTGATGTACCCTATACCCCATCCCCCAAAGGCGGAGTCCAGGACAGCATCCCTCTTCCACCACTTCGAGATATTACACTTCTAGATGCCCGATCTGAACATTCCAACGTTGCCAGCAGCAACAAAGAAAGAGAAGCTGTCGGTGTGGCAGACCCGCTCCAAGGCAAGCAAGGCTCCCTCCCCCGCGCTACACTGCTCGCTACTGCAAGGAGACGTTAGAGGTTGGATGGCAGCGGGCTGGCGGGCTCGCTGGGAAGGGAGTTGACTCCACTCGGAGCCTCAGCCAGCGAGCCAACGCGTCGTCTCGTCGGGGACGTCCGAAAGGGTTTGGGCTGAGTCCAGCGTGGAACGGACACCTCTTTCTTTCCTGTTTGGGTGTGCGTGAGTGAGTGGAGGCGTCGAGGGAGGTTCTGTCCACTTGTGTTGTTTCCTTCCCCTCGCCTTGTTGGATTGTGAGGCGCGCGAGGAGGGAGGTGGAGGAGGAAGGTTGAGAACTTGGACACCTGGAGGGTGGGCGGGACTTGCGACTGGCTTTGAGAGGCGCTGAGTGGACGTGACCTTGCCTGCCCGATGATCTCGGGTGTCGCGGTTCGCAGTCCTCCAGGCGGGCAGTCGATCGTTGGTCTCGGCGGAGTTGGCTGGTGGCTGGAGGGGGTTGAGATGGAGTCTGGCAGGCAAGAGCTCAGGACGTCTTGCTTTTCAGCGCCTCACTCGGAGGAGGTTCTTTGAATAGAGGGAGTCAGGAGTCCGAAGTGGGTAGCGTCCCCTCTTAGCTCCGTGCTCCCTCCAGGTTGTGAGGCAGGAGTGGTTCATGTTGGGTTGGTTGCCTCTCACATTGTGGGATGGAAGGTGATACAGGGAACCTTGATAGAAAGAACCCCCGAGAACCCCAACCCCGCGAATGCCGGGCCACACGAATCTCGCCTGGGATGCCTCATGAACCAGAGGAAGGAGCGTGAGAAAGGATCCCCTATTAGTGCAGACCAGACTTTTCTATGGGAAAATTGATCCTGGCGACTACCGTTTAACAGACGGTTTGCGTGCTTGCCATGTCTTGCGAGGCAAGAAAGACCATAATGGACTTTCCAGGTTGGCCGTGTTGAAGCCCGTCCTTCCAACGTGGAAGCTTGCATGCCCAGCCACACCTTGGGAATTCCAAAAGAACACAACATCGAGCCACGCGACCTTGACGGAAATACCTGAGGCAACATGATGACACCAAAACCTTCCAGTTTTCATTCTCGGAGCTAGATGCTCATGGACAAAAAATATTTCGCAATTCAAAACACGTCTTCTGGCCGCAAGTCAAGGAATCACCCCAAACCCATCATCGAATCCCAGGTTGCAACATTAAGGGGTATCAAAACCATAATTAGAAGTAAACCGTCAAACCATACGTTCCATCAAAACAAAAGCATGGTAGGTAGTTAAACAAAAACAGAAAAACACCACTCCCAATCTCTGTTCTTACTTCATCGTCGACGCCTTCCCACCCTGGGGAGGGGTCGGCGTGGGCATTGGAGCCGAGCTGCTCTGTGCCTTTTTCTTCTCCAAAAACTCCTTAAACGCCCTGGCTCGCCTAGTCAACTCGTCCTCTCTCATCCGGCCGGCAGTTGCCGGGCGCTTGAACTGCGTGCCCGGCCGCGGACCGCCATCGGCGGCGGAAGGGAGGCGGCGTTTCTTCCTCGGCATTTCGGGGATGCTGTCGGCGTTGCTGACTGCCGTGCTCGGAGGAGCCAAAGATGAGGGAGGGGGTCGAGTGGTGCGTGGGAATTCGGGGCGGAGTTGTGCTGGAGGAGGAGGAAGAGGAGGCGGCGGTGGTGGTGATTGCTTTGAAGGTTGTGTAGGGAGGGAGGAGTCAATCCAGGTTCGTGAGGATTTCGGATCGCTGACTTTGGCTGTTGTTGGCCGCGAAATGCCTGGAGCAGGCCGACGGGGAGGTGGCGTAATCTTGCGCACACTGACTGCGACTAAAGGTGGAGATGGCGCCGCTCGCTGTGGGCTCGGGCCTGGGATTGGATGGACTGGCGTTTCCTCTTGAACGGAACGAGTGGTGTTGGCGGGTGTTGGGGAAGCCCGTATTCCATCTGACGGAGGAGCAGGCGACGGCCGCACGCTCGGGTTCGCTGACGAGATGGCATCGGAAGCGACCTGGACAACGCGAGCCTTTTCGGGATACTTGGCAGGAATGTCGGCGACATTATCCTTGGTCAAGATCCTTTTCATGTACAAAGGCTCTGAGACATTCTCGTTGTAGAACTGGTATGCCTTGAGAGGGCGTTCGCTGGGATCCAGGTCCTCGATGTAATCCAGGTAGTCGGTGGAAAAGACACGAACAAAGTCGTCGTATAAGAATTCTGGGAGGAGCTTCTTCTTTTGAAGATTGAGAATGCACATGACACTCCGGAGGAAGTCCCCGAGAGAACCCTTGTAATCAGGGTAGGCCACTTTGAAAGCGGTGTAAGGGACTTGGGATGGAGGCCCGTTAGGCGGGAGTACATTCGAGTCGTTACTCGAGTTTGCTCCAGGTTGGGACGCTTCAGTCGCTGGGTCTGGCTGCTTGGCTGGAGAGGATGCCAATTCCTGGGGTTCAGGAGGCGTCCCAGGGCTGGGTTGACTCGAGAGAAAATTCGGCACCCTCTTCATCAAACGAAGGCGTGGTCGCTCAGCGGGTCGAACGGGACTTGTCTCAGTCATGGTACACGGGATGACGACCTGGGCAGATGGAGGCGTGGGTTCCGGGAGTCCCTGAACAGCCCGTCGAGCACTATGTATCTCATTGTTGACAGCCTTCGGAGCCCCATGCTCTTCGGCTTCCGATTCCGGATTGCTGCTTGGCCGGTTTGCTTCCGGGGCCCTTGAGGGACGTTGAACTCGGGCAAGAGGGTCACTGTGGTTGGACGAAGGGCGACTCGGGCTACTGCTATCCTGTGAAAAGTCGAATTGCGGCGCACAGGCGAGACCGTGTGCCATCCCGACAGCTTGTGCAACTTGTGATAATGCTGCTACCATGGGAGAGTTGGAAATACTGGCAGAAGGTCGACTGGATCTTCTGCTGGGCAACTCGGCCTCTGGGGCACGGGTAGGGGTGCTGGGGAGGCGCTCCAGCTCCGCAAAATACCTGGGACGTCCGAGATGTTCCTCAGGAGACTCGGACCACGACAGGGGGGTGCCGTCGCGGGATGGAGTGCCGGGTTCACCTCGATCAACGTCGGCTTTTTCTGTCTCATTCGTGTCGGGGGCATCTTCACCATCAGAGGCGGTGCTGCCATGGCGCAATTCAGATTGAGAAGACATGTCCTCTCGCGTTCTTGGGTGTTTGGAACCGGCGTTGGCAACAGAAGTGGAGGTCGATGTTGCTTGTGAGGTATCGTCCTTCTGCTCGTCCTCCTGCCCTTTTTCGTTCACCTTGAGCTTCACATCACCCTGACCTTTTTCATCTTCCACAGCTTGCTCATCATGTTCTTCCTCGTCTGGCAATGGCCGTGCCCGGGGTTTGGAAATGTTGCGTGTTTTTCTTGCATCCTCTAACACCCCTGGAGGGATATTCAAGCTCCCTGGAGTCCACGCTGCTGGGCGCTCAAGCAGCTTCCGTTGCTCACTGGGAACTTGGAAGAATCGGCGGGGTATTGTCGGTCGGTGTCGATGGCGACTTGGAGACCATGACGGCCATGTTGGAGGATCATCGGAGTCGTCTGTAGACATGTTGGTGAAAACGTTGTGACGAGAGACTGAGAGTATTGAGAGTGAACGGACGATGAGGGTGGACTTCGAATATCAAACCAGAGATAAGGCAAGAAAACGATCAAAGAGTCCTCCAATTCAACAATGGGATAAACCCTCACACAAAAGACGCCGAGAGTTGCAATACAGGAGATAATTGTGTCTGCATCTTTAGTGCGTTATGATCAGGATGGAGGGCATACCAAATCTTATCCTGCAAGACTTGAAGATCTCATTTTTTCTCTTTGAGAGTTGAAGGTGACGCCAAGGGGTGACGCGAAACGCGTGACGCCAAGTCACATGAGTGTAAGCTTACCATTTTTACTGTCCTTAACGTGCTCCGAATGACGTCCCATCTCGGCTTGCCCAGCTTGGGTTGGCGAGCCTGTGACGTGGGGTGTCAGTCCCAACTTCTTCTCCAACCGAACCCCGCCCAAGAGCTTCTCCAACTTTATCATTAGCGCTACTAGGTTATCGGCCGAGACAACAGGAATGGATGTTCTTCCAGGTTGTTACTCAGGCCCCCTTATTGACAGTTGACAGGCAGACGTATCCCGAACTGATGCCGACGTGTGTATCGGGTAACCTGTCTGTTTTCCGACAGTGTTTCTTTTTAATCCGTTTCTTCCGACGGACTAGACAGAGTGCCCTTTGCTGCCTTTGCTCCTTGCCCCTCTCCTTGCCACATGCGCCCACGCTTGACGTTTTGGGAACCTGATGGGATTCCATTCGACGAGCCCAAGTGAGGCCCTGGTCCTCGATGCGCAAGCGACTCTGCCCCACCAAACCATGCTCCATCCTGTGCTTGACCCCGTCGACAAGTGACTGAGACCTCCTCCATCTTCCTCTCGCCCTGCATCCCTCAGGTCACCATCGAAGCATGCTCGTTGACGGCACCGTCCGGGCTCCTTTGCATACGTCTGCCCGTTGTCGTCCTGGATCCATCCTGGGACCATGGCGAGCTCCAGCTCCAACAACAAACAGCCCAGCTTAGGCCCCTCAGCGCCCTCTTCGCCTGTCGCCATCTCCATCCCCGTCGATCCTCAGACGCGTCGCGATTCGATCACATCGCGCTCGTCTGTCCAGCTCGACAAGGACAAGCTTGCTCTCACCCTCGACAAGATCCATAACTCGGCCAGCCAGTCCGACGCCCTCACCACTTTCAACGACCTCGCTCCACCTGACGATACTCACCAACCCTCAGCTGAGCCTCGATCCACAGCGAGCGATATCGTGCAGCAGGGTTTCAGCGGATTATACTCTCGCTTTAGAGAGGCCGTCAGCGGCGTCGCCAAGGCTCCTCCTGCCCAGGAAGCCGACGATTCCAGCAGCCAGCGGGATGGCTCCTCCAAGAGCGTTCCTGCTGCGGCTGCGGCTCCCGTGCCGAAGTCCACATCACTACCACGCGGTGACAGCGGTGGCACTACCTCGACTCTAGAGACAGCCACGTCGTCAGATGCACCGACATCGACCTTTTCTGCGACAGGCGTGCCTCCTCCAGAATCGCAGACAACACCGCCGCAGTCTTCCAAGGCGTCTTCGATAGCTGCCACACCGGCCCAGAAGCCCCTACTCCTGAACGCGCAGAACCCACCGCGCATGACAAAGACGCCTGCATCAACCACCGCCGATGCTGCTGTTGTTCCAATAACAGTCCAGGGACGGGTGGAGATCGATACGGCTCGAGCAAAAGCCCCGAGGGTTGAGGATCTGCCCAACCGCAACCCCGCTCTCAAAAGCATAGTGAAGGGGGCAGAAACAACACCAACCCAGGGCATTTCAGGAGGTGCGAGAGATGATACGGGCAGCGTAGATACCACGATAGGCGGACCGCGGAGCCCCGTTCAATTACCTACTGACTCGCGGTCCCCATTGTCCTTGGGACGCCTCCCCTCGACCTCGGAAGTTCTGCGGATGCCTGCCGTCATCGACCGTATTGTGTCAGGGAGGAACCGGAGTCACTCAAGATCGTCATCCTTGGAACCTAACGCTGCGGCTGCTAGTCCTGTCAACACCTCGGCACACAGTTCCGTGTATCATGAATCATTTGCCCATAATGAGCAACCCCAGATGCTCCAGTCCGGCGTGATGAGGATCCCCGGCACTACGGCCAACGAAGGCGCGCCGGAAGTTGTCAATGCGAGACTGGAGCGCATGCGCAAGCAGGTCCTGAGCAAGGAGTTCTGGATGGCTGACGAAACGTGCAAGGAGTGTTTCCTCTGTGGTACCCCCTTCACTGCCTTCCGCCGCAAGCATCACTGCCGCACCTGCGGTTGCATATTTGACTCCAAGTGCACCTCCAACATCTCTGGTCAGAAGTTTGGTGTTCCAGGAACTCTCCGTGTTTGCAAGACCTGCCTCAATGTCATCAACCGCCGCTACGAGAGCGGATCAGACGACTCCGCCGACGAATCGTACCTCCCAACCATCTTCCGGGCAGGCCAACAGTCCAAAGCGGCCGCAGCGGCGGCGGCCGCCGCCGCTGCTGTCACGACAGCTCTCTCCTCCAGGGCTCGCACTGATGACGAGGCCAGTGTGTCAGAGCGCACCGACCTGGCTGATGATTCTCGGACGGGACCCACGCCAATCCCATCTGGACGGCGAACGGGTGATGGAAACCGCAATTCGGGTGTGTTCGACACGGACGGGCCAGCGCAACTGAGCAGGCCCGCGTCATCACGCTCGCTCAAGTCCTTGTCTACTTCGCGCCCCCAATCCTCAGGTCATCGTCGTCACCCTTCCAAGCACAACTTCCTCTCCAGGTTCAAACCTACGCCTGAGGATCGCGCTCCGTTCCGTGCTCCAATCAACCAAGACCCGAGCAAGAAGTCGAACGCCAACGCGTTCCACGCCGATAACATCATAGACCCAGAACTGGCAGACTACATGTCTGATGAGTCGAGTGAGGACGAGCAGATGGGCAGCATTTTCGCTACGCTCGAAGGCGCTTCCGACTTTCAGCCTGGTAGCTTAGATCCTAGCCGCGCCAGCTTCAACAACTATCTCAGCGCAGGAAAGAAACATCGCTTCCGCCAGGGTGACAAAAGCATCAGCGGTTTCAGCCACGTGAGCCGCAGTCACGAAGACCTGGGAACTGGCAGCGGTCTGCAAGGCCTCCCGATCCACACTCGCCAGACCCGGAGGAGGAACCTCAGCACTGCGAGTGCCAGCATCCACTACCATCTCCGCTCACCACGGCCAAAATCCGCGGGCCACAAAGGACCTTCGGCTTCTGCCGATACACTATCGATTTTTGAGAGCGTCATGGACGTCCCTGGCACAAGAAGAAGTGATTCGATGCGTGAACCAAGGCCAGCCCTTGAAGGCCTCAACCCCGCGAGCATGCAGCACGTCAAAAGGCTCTTCCGGCAGCTGCTGGAAGACGCTGATATCCCAAACCCGGCCAGCTGGGAGAAGGCCCTTCTCCCCATCTTGGACCGGTGCTCCGATGACGTTGACCCGGATATCCAGGCCGGCGATGACATGGACATTCGCCATTGGATCAAACTGAAGAAGATCCCCGGTGGGAAGCCAAGCGATACGGCCTATGTCCACGGCGTTGTCTTCACCAAGAACCTGGCCCTCAAGAGCATGCCTCGCAAGATCCGGAATCCGCGCATTATTATCATCACCTTCCCCATCGAGTATCAGCGCCATCCGGAGCAGCACTTTATGAGCTTGCAGCCGGTCATCGAGCAGGAGAAGGAGTACCTGAGGATCATGGTCAACCGCATCCTCAACCTAGAGCCCCACGTGTTGCTGGCTGAGAAGAGCGTGTCCGGACTCGCCCTCCAGTATCTTGCCGAGGCCAACGTCGCTGTGGTTTACAATGTGAAGCCGTCAGTCATCGAGGCCGTCGCCCGCATCGTCAACATGCCCGTCATATCATCCATGGATATGCTCAGTCTGGGTGGTCGTGTCGGAGTGAGCGAGAGCTTCGAGGTCAAGACCTTTGTCAACAACGAAATTCGCGGGAGGAAGAAGACCTACATCTTCATCTCTGGTTGTCCCAAAGACCGCGGCTGTACCATCGCTCTCCGTGGCGCCCCATCTGACGTCCTAGCCCGTATAAAGCGCATCACCGAGTTTATGGCCTACGTTGTCTACAACCTGAAACTCGAGTCCTGCCTCATGCGAGATGAATTTGTCCAAGTTCCTTCTGAGGGCCCACCCCCCGCGCTGCCGAACGCGCCTTCAACAGCCAGTGAGATTAGTCTCCCGGAAGCCGACGCCCAGATAGGCCGACCGGGCATTGTGATTACGAGGCAAAGCACGGAGAGCGGAGATGTTCCTCAACATGCTGAGCCTGCTCCGACTGCAAGTGAGAACGCAGAGGTTTCAGCCGATGTCCAGGCCGCCCCTCCTCCGGCCGAAGCAACTGCTCCAGGTCCTCTTGAACCAGCACAAGAGTCCGTGTCCATGCATGAACTGCATGCTCACAACGACGTCCCAGACGACATTCCACCCGCATCATACCACGCCGAATACGTGGCCAAGTACGAGACGAGAATTTTGTCGGCATCCCCGTTTGTGAAGTTCCGGCGTCCGTATCTGCTCACGAAAGCACGTGAGCAGGAACGCCGCGCAACCTACCTGAAGAAACTCCTCGATCAAGAAAAGGCTTTAATGGCGGAAGACGAGAAGCAAAGTCCTGAGCCCTTCCAGTTGGTCAAACCCGAGATGGTCCGGGGCATTGAGCAATCCAAATCACGCAAGGTCATGGAGATCATCCACGCCGTGCACGACGCTGAGTATGATAAGGCTCTCCACAGCTACCGAACCCAGGCGAGGCAGTGGGAAGCGTACACTCATGGGAGCTACGACCTCTTTGACCCCTTCGGGCACCAGAACATTGTGGTCCTGCACACGGTTACCTGCGTACAGACCAAGATCCCGTGCCAGGAGCCGAGACTCATCGCGTTTGAGTTCTACAACGAGCATCCTGAGCCGAATGGCCTCACAGTCCAGGATTGCACGCTGGGTCAATTCGTCGAAGACATTTTCGATAGCGCCGATGTCGTGTGCCACTCCGACGGCTGCGACTACAAGATGCATGACCACCACCACACTTACGTGCATGACAATGCACGTCTGAGCATCATCCTCGACATGGCCCCCCTCTGGCCGGCAAACTTCCCAGACAAGCCCCAAGGCTTGGATGACGACCGCGATGGCACGGGCATCTGCATGTGGAATTACTGCAAACTGTGCAAGAAGCATTTTGGCTTGATGCCCATGTCAGTGAGCACTTGGAAGTACTCATTTGGCAAGTACCTCGAGCTGTCATTCTGGAACACCGGCCTGCGGTCGAACCCTTCTGCCGAATGCCCGCACGACCACCAAAAGGACCATATTCGTTACTTCTACGACTTGTACCGTGGCATCGCCATCAGCGTACACTACGATCCCATCGAACTGTATGAGATCATTGTGCCACGCAACAAGATCACGTGGAAGGTTGACTACGACCTCAAACTCAAGAACGACGTCTTCGTCAAGGTTTCAGAGCGTTGGGACCGCTTCATTAGCTCCATCCGCACCAGGCTCAAGAGTATTCGTACGGACACCGTGCTCCCGGAGAAAGCTGAGGCCTGCAAGAATGAGCTCGAAAGACTGAACAAGAAGGCTCAAGACGACCACTCAGAGTTGACTCGGGCTCTTGAGGCGACCTACATGAACTCGAAATACTACGAGGTCACCCCGTTCAACAGCGTCATCCGCCAGATGCTCGAAAAGATGACCGATTGGGATGCCGCCTTCAATGCGTTGGAGGCCGAGTTCCTATCAGATAAGGATGTGCGCCAGTTGACCATTCTGCAACTCAAGAAGCTGTTTATCGATAATGAATCCAAGGAGTCACTTCCAAGCACAGAGGGTCCAACCCCATCTGTTGAGTCCATCGAGTCGGAGGAAAAGGTTACGCCGGCAACATCTCCTCCTGGTCCGTCGTCGGAGATGGAGTCCGAGAAGCCCTCGCAGACTTCGGAAGAGGCAGAGACCAGCCAGCCACAAATTTCTGCTGCTGCCACAGTAGCCACAGAAGAACAAGCCCGCTCACCGAAAGCCGGGGTTTCTCGAGAGTCGGAGAGTCTTGTGGAACGCATCGAGCCATTGAATCTCGCCACTCCGCCTCTCGAAACCAAGACCCTCGAAACCAAGGCGGCTCCCAGCGCCTCGGAGCCTCCCCAGGAGAAGGGGAAGCCTGAAAGTGATAAACAGCCCGAGCCAATGGTCACACCAGGACCAGCCACAGCTCCTCCAGTGGTACAACCTAGCGTGCTGTCACTACCATCACCACCTTCTGGCGAGCTCTCGTTGACAGAAAAGATCGAAAGGTTGCGAAGGGAGCAACAGCGAGCACTAGTCAGCGAGGGAAAGGGTGTGGCAGCTGGCAAGGAACCTGCCACGGTGCGGCCTCAACTCCAGAGGCGAACCGCCACAGGCGCACCTCCGCTGGCTCGCACTAGCTCCCAGTCAGGTGGCACACTGTCGCGCACCCAGACCTCCATCAGCAAGCTGTTCAAGGAGTCCAAGGGCATGGAGTTGGGTTCCGAAAGCCCTCGTCCGGGCGCCGAAACAGTGAAGGGTGACAAGAAGCTCTCGGAGCGCATCGGGCTCGGGTCCTTGAAGGGCCGTAAGCCAGGACCGTCGGGGATCCCACGCTACGTACACAAGAAAGAGTCGAAAGTGACATCGCTTGCGCGACATTTTGAGCAGCTGAGCCGCGAATTCGAAAAGGAGCGGCTGAAGGACCGCAAGCAACGTGCCGCCAAGGCGTACCACACCCGCGCCTTTTTGCCGCGCTCTTCTACCAAAACCATTGTGGAGGTCTACAAAGATGTGGACCAAGCCGTGCAGGAGCCCGAGCCATTGGAGGATGACCAGCCACTTCCCGACCAAGAGCAAGCCGACAAGACCTCAGAGAGCCGCTCGAAAAGCAATGCAGAGACGGCCACCATTGAGTCTCAAACGTCAACGAAGCCGTCGGTGGAAGAGCCGAGTTCATCACAAGAACTTCCGCCACAAAAGAGCGGGAAGGATGCAGCTGAGCGCCCGACGGAGGACGAGGAACATCGGAAAGATGGCAGCCGAGCAGAGACCGATGATGAAGGCGGAGAGAGTGACGTTGAGAATGCGGCCATCACTCTCGATGACATTCTTCCAGGCGTCAAGGAGATTGCCGAATCTCTCGAGCCGAGCGAAGAGCCAGGGGAGCTCCCGAAGCACGAGAAGAAGAGCTTGATGACGATGTTGACCAAGTTCTGGGCCGAGCGGTCCGCCAGCAGCTGGCCTCCGCTCGAGTACCCCGTCGGTGTCACCGAGCATATCTTCTTCGACTCGGACGTCATCGTCAAGGAAGACGAGCCAAGCTCGCTCATTGCTTTCGCGCTGAACTCCGCGGATTACAAGTCTAAGCTGGCTGAATTCCGCCAGAGTTGGGAGGGATCCAACCAGCGGCCAGCATCGCGAGACACGACAGAGGACAGCGGCGACGGGCTAGAGATGAAAGGGTCGCAGCCTGTTGGCAGCGAAGAAAAGGTCAAACCTGCCAGGGCCCCCTCCAGCACCAACAGCTTTGGGGAGCGGAAACACAATGATGCGGAGCTGGAAAAGAGCCTCCTCCGGCCGACAGGCCTCCATGTCAAGTTGCACTTTTCGGAGGGCCCCGCGCGCATGACATGCCAAATCTTTTACGCGGACCAATTCGACGCGCTCCGGCGCAAGTGCGGCGTGGCGGAGCGCTTCGTGGAGTCACTCTCGCGCTGTCTCAAGTGGGATTCCAAAGGCGGCAAGACAAAGTCGGTGTTCCTCAAGACACTTGACGAGCGGTTCGTTCTCAAGTCGTTGTCGCCCATCGAGACGTCGTCTTTCCTGAAGTTCGCGC
Source organism: Mycothermus thermophilus (assembly GCF_041956435.1). Taxonomy (NCBI): domain Eukaryota; kingdom Fungi; phylum Ascomycota; class Sordariomycetes; order Sordariales; family Chaetomiaceae; genus Mycothermus; species Mycothermus thermophilus. The sequence continues at coordinate 4,080,753 of NW_027191427.1, forward strand.
CGGATTACTTCAACATCATGTCTGAAGCCCTCTTCCGCGATCTGCCGTCTGTGATTGCCAAGATGTTTGGCTTCTTCAGAATTTACATCAAGAACCCGCTCACAAACACCGATATCAAACTCGACCTGCTCGTCATGGAGAACCTCTTTTACGATCGCTCGCCGAGCCGCACCTTCGACCTCAAAGGCGCCTTCCGTAACCGCAAGATCGAGGCCACAGGCGACCAGAACGAAGTCCTCCTCGATGAGAACATGGTCGAATATGTGTGGGAGTCGCCGCTCTTCGCCCGTGACCATGCCAAACGCCTGCTGCGCTCGTCCGTGTTCAACGACACCTTGTTCCTGGCCAAGCAGGACGTCATGGACTATTCGCTCATTGTGGCGGTGGACGAGGTGCGCCGGGAGATCGCCGTGGGCATCATCGACTGCATCCGCACGTACACGTGGGACAAGCAGCTGGAGAGCTGGATCAAGGCGCGCGGTCTGGCGGGCGGCGGCAAGAACAGGCCGACGGTGACGAGCCCCAAGGAGTACAAGAGCCGGTTCCGCGAGGCTATGGCCAGGTACATCCTCCGTGCCCCCTACTGCAATTCTTTGGACATGGAAGATGAGATGGCTAACTACCGCGGAAATAGGTATATTCTTCAAGCACCGAACTGCTGGCACACATTTGGGAATAGTAGGTTGCTGGGACCTCCGCACACCTCGGCGACCCCGAGGCCCCGGTTTGAGGACGATGCGTGATGGGTCGGTGGACCAGGATGTCTTTGTCATTGCTATGTTCTTTGCTTGGTTCTTTCGAATGCTTGTTTCGCACTCACAAGGTTTGAGATGTACGGTGTTTTTTGGCTTTGGAGAATAGGTGAGGCGTGGGAAGGGGGTCATGCATGGCATGGTATGGTATTGGGTTGTTGTTGGATGTAGTTACGGGTTGGGTTTGCATTGCTCTGGCGTCTCTGGCTGGGTTTTGTTCAGAAGGTTTGTTAGGTAGTTGAATGGTCCCTGGAGCGGGCAACTGCTGTTGTCTTGAGAGCCTGGTTCGGATGTTTGGAGGATGAGTTGGCCAGCTGATGGGTGTAGAGGTTACTTAATGGTTAATATGTTTCTACTTTGACATGTCTGCTCAATGATTGCACCATGGTAAAAGGTCTGTGGTCCACAAGTGTATATGATCATCGTCACAGCCCTATGGTTTGTGAGATATCCAAGAAAACGCCATTGAACGCCAGCAAAGCATGAGCTATGTCTAAATCAAAATGTTGCCTCCATATCCAAATCCCGACCATCACCTCCTATCGTCACTCATTTAAACATCCACCGAGCCCTCTCAACCTCCGCATTCTCCTATTAATAGGAGTTCATACCTGTCATCTCGACATCCGGGCCTTCAGGCTGGATCGGCTCTGGCCATTTGTCTTCATCTTCAGAGGCATACTCGCTGGTTTCCTGCACCTCCGCATTCTCTTCTTGCTGATTCGGATCCCAACTGGCCGGGACCAATTTGGGATCAACAGGCGGCAGCTTGCCTTGTTCGAGCAACGCCGTCCCCGAGGTCCGCTTGAACGGGTTGAGCGCAGCAAGCTTGTCGCGCCAGGTACCTGGTTCTTCGATGGGCAGGCCGAGGGCTGTGTGGTGGTGAGATGTTTGTTAGCATATCCGCCTCTATAGTCATGACATATGATGTATGTATGTCTGAATTGGTTTGAACTTACCTGTAGCGACCTTGAAGGTAATCGTATTCTTGACCAACTCCCTCTGCAACCTCGTGTCGCCAATCGGGAACACGGCCGGGCCGCGCCGGTACTCGGTCTTGTCGATGCCGTACGGCTTGAGCTTGGGCCTCGTGTACCACCAGCTCGTCGTCGGGTCCGTCTTGGTCGCGTCGTACGTCATCCGCGGATCCAGGTTCTGGTCCTCCTTGACCGCCCGCTCCGCCAGCTCCGTCAGGTACCCGACGCCCACCGGCCACCGGTTGACGGACCAGTACTGCCGGCGCTTGGTCTCGCCGCGCGCTTTCAGGGACGCCCAGTCCCAGTGCATATCGCGAAGAAGGACCTCGACGGGCGCACCGTTGCGGTCATAGACGATTGCGCGGCGCGCGGGAGCGAGCATGGTCTTGTTCTCGGCCAGCTCCTCGATGATGGCCGTCCGCGCGTGATCGAGCTCCTCGCGCGTGGGCTCGGCGTCCTCGCCCGGCAGCGAGGCGAGGGTTTTTTTGAACGCGTCGAGCGAGGTGAGGAGGTACTCCGTCCGTACGTCAACGCCGGCGACGGGAGATGAGGGGCGGCCGCGACCGTGCCGGCGAGACGAGGAATGGCGTGAGTATGACGACGACGACGACGACGACGCGCTCGCCATCGCGGCGTTCCATTCCCTGGTCAACACCGAGATGCTCCGGCCCAGGCGGTAGCCCAGGGTCACGAAGAAGTTCCAGATCTGGCTGCCCGGCCCGACGTCAGGGGCGCCGTGCTGGATGATGTCCTCCCACGGGTGGATGTAGGCCGGGCTGTAGAAAGGGCGCGTGCGTTTGTTGATCTCTGGATTGGGCCAGTGGACGCGATGCTCGGGGTGGAACTCGACTTCGGGGCGCTGGATCACGCCGTAGCAAGCTAGATCGAGGGTGAAGCGGACGTGCCCCGTCTTGGCCATCCTGTCGAGCCAGCAGTTGGCGTCGTAGGGGTGGAATTGGTGTTTGGTGACGGTGCCGTCGCCTCCCTTGGCGTTGATGACGTCGAGGAGCTGCTCGACCGTGATCACGGCATCGTGTTTGGCAAAGAGGCCGATGGGGTTGGGATCGTCCAGTAGCTTCTTGACCTTCCTGGCGAAGAGCTGGAAGAGGTGGTATTTCTCCTTGGGAGTGTCTGGGAGGAACCGCCCCTTCCAGCTCTTGCGGTTCACGCTTTCGGTGGCCAGGAACTTCAGCCAGTCCACCTCCCATGGCCACAGGAGGCGGGGAGTCCTCGAAGCACCAGTGCCGTCCCACTCGTCCTCGGCAAGTCTGACGTTGGGGGGCCAGTTGCCGCTGTCGAACTCGCCGTTGATGCCCCTCTTGGCAACGTTGAGAACTTCCTCGAGAAGCGGTCGCGGCACCTTGGCAACCGCCGCCTCAAGGGTTCGAATCGTTGCATTGTAGCTTCTGAGCTGGTAACTGATATTATCTAGCCTCTTGTCGAGTTTGTTCCACACAAACGGTCCGCCAGTGATTACGCTTAATGGGACGTTGAGCCACGTCCAGTCATTTTCGTGGTCTGCTTGGGTCTTGAGCCACGCCGTGTGGCGCCTCTGCTTGACGATCTCGAACCTGTCGCGGTACCATATGTTCCACGGCATGGGTTCAAGCCGGTCCGCGAACGGCTTGAGGTCGAGGCTGGGCGGCTTCCATTGGACCCCATCGGCGCTCTCGAATGCCTTGCGGAGAGTCTCCGCTGGGATGGGGAAGACGAGGTGGCGGCGAGGCGGGTTAGGCTCCAAAGGGGGCTTGCTCGCAAGCAGGCGGATGGCTTGCTGGAACCCGGCACGGCGAGCGCCTCGCTCCTGAGCCCATTTCTGAGGTGTGGCAAGTTCGAGACCGGCGGCGCCGTCCGGGAGCGTGATCTCGCCGGTATCGGGATCGGTCCGAATCCATCCAATGTTGTCACCCCTGATGTACTTGCGGAACACCTTGTCCTCGATGTAAACAAGGCTCTTCTTGTCTTCACTGGTTGGCGTGCTGGAGGGTACAGTCCAGGGGAATTTGTCGAAGGGATCGTCGAACGTGAGGGGCGCCCACCAGTCCTTTACATCTTCAAAGTAGCGGTCGTATGCGTGCTGGCCGGCAGGGGTGCCATTCGACATCCTGACCACAGGGCCATCCGGCCGAGGGATAGAGGGTCTGGGAAGGAGAGAGGATTGATCCGCCGCGCTGGCGCTGAGGGGGACTCGGCGAACTTGTCCATCGACGACGGTGTTGAGCCTCGAAGACCTCAGGGGAAAGGTGGGCCGCGGAGTAAACACGATGGAGGTCGGCGAGTAGTGATGCTTCTCAAACAGGATATGAGCCTCGGCCTTATTGACGGCGTCCAGGTACAACGCCTTGGTCTCGTCACTTGCGTTGAGCAGCTGGTGGTCCTCATCTTCTGAGGCGAGCCATTCGAGGTAGGCGACGACGGCCGGAAAACGAACCTCCCACCCAAGACAGCGGTCGACGTCCTCGTCGGCGAGGAACTTGCAGATGGTGTCGAGCCGGGCTGCCAGGGGCGGCTGGCGTACTCCCTTATAAGTAGAGGGGTTTTCCCAGTCAGGACCCGTCTTGGGTCTGAGGTCGTCTTGGAGATTCAGAAAAGCCAGGACTTGGGAAGAAGTCAGATCGGGCCCCAGAGAGTGGGCAAGCCCCGAAAGACGACCAGGCGTCGTTCCTGAGCCTCCAGAGGCAGATCCATGTTGGGACTCCTGCCTGCTGAGTCTGAGGAGTCGATCTTTCATCTCCTTTTCCCACGCTTTTTCGTCGTCGCTCTCAGCACCAGAGTCTTCGACCTCGGGCGCCTCCTCGCCATGTTTCTCTTCCTTGTCGGTTTCGACTTGGACTGGAGCCTGCCAGTCGGCCGATGGATGCCAGTGGATTGTGAGGTCGACTGATTCAGATGGCGACGTTGGGGGTTTGGGCAGATACTTCTTGGGTATTGTGGCGTAGGGCAAGAAGAAGCGGGGGATCCCCTTTTGAGGAAACACTTGGGTGTAGATGGCGTAGTCCCTGAACGTTCTATGGAAGTTTGGTCCGAGGTTGAAGTCCCTGATGGCAGGATTGCGGAAATACAATTCGACTTGGTGTGGGAGCTCCAAGCCAGCCTGCTTTGGGAGTTTAAGGACTACGTCCATCAAAAAGTCTCTGAAGCGCGGCGGGCATTCAGGGTCTCTCCTGGCATAATCACGGAGGAACTCAACAAATTCCCCTGCAGATTGTTTGTTAGTCTGATGACGCCTTGGAGATTGTCATTCTTTCAGAGAATGGGATCTCACAGTCGATTTCCCGTAAGTCGCTGAGCTTAAATTGCTTGAACTGCCCCTCGGGCCCAGCGGCCCTCCTGTTGTCGGTTGGATCCGACGGCCGCCGAATATGAGATCGGCTCCAGGTGCCCCGTTGATCGTCCATCTTCCGCTGATTTCTGTCTTCTCACGTTGCAGCTCGGAGATGTCTGGGAACAAGTTTGTCGAGAGTTGCCTTGACTGGTGAGACAGGTAAGGAGGGCACTCTGTACAGTTCGTAAAGCTTTGGATATCAATGGCTCTGTTCAGGCAAGCAAAAGGGCATCAAGATTGCAGCAGAAAGGGGGGGGTGTGTATTGTATGTGCTATGATATTTGTGTAGGTTGCTGGTTGGAATGCGGTGGCCGGTACCGTCGAACCAAGCCCCTTTGTGACAATGAAGGGAGCTCCCGTCTTGTCCACCATTGATCCTCGGATCAAAGAAACACCACTGGATTCATGACAATGGCTTCTCCCGTTTTCAGCGGGAAGAGACTGGTAGACAAAGAGTTGCCTCCGAGTTGATCTAAGACAAGGCAACACAAAAGACAATGTGAGCGACTTGCCAGACATGCAACAACATATGTGAGCTCCGAGTGTCATAGGGCAGAATTGAACAAAGTGAGACCAACAATCCGAAATGCCTTGGAGGAGAGAAGTGTTTCTATAGGCACGCATGTGGAGTGTCTGGTGTGCAAGTAGAAATTTACTCACACTGACAGAGTGAAGTCTGTTGTCTGCAGAGTCTCCTCTTTGTCCTGACTGGCAGCCAACAACTTCCAGAGATGCCTTGAAGAGTAGCTGTGCAGCCACTTCTGTGGACTCACAATCTAACTAAGGTTTCTTTAGTTATTGCCTTTGCTTCAATATGGCTATGAACTCACAATATCCTGAGCTCCCAACGTTAACACGGCAAGGGGAGCTGACCACCTCGGAAAGAGACCACCAGGCACAGGGGCAACGGCGACGACGGTCTTCGACACTTCGCCGGGCTGCTCGCAACGTCAGGAACTTTGGACAAAATCGAAACACTCAAATCCTACCTAACCACAACATTGTTGTCACGGGTCCCCTTTTGCACAGGCCCAGGACTCGGAGCCTAGCCAGAATAGAGACTGAATTAGCTCAACAACAGCAACCAGACCGGCAAGACACTCAGCCACAAAGTGCGCTCCTGGAATGGAAGCCCTCTATAGTCCTTGGATCCCCGCTCAACCTCGAAGGCGAGGATCTCAACGCAATCCAGCTTGCTGACCGAAAAGTCGAGCAAACTCGGCTCTGGGCGAGTCATTATCAAGGGGTGCCTTACTTTCAGGAAGCGCATCAAAAGGCCATCGAAGAGAGGGCCCAGCTCGACGAGACCGCCGAGGAAAACTTGCTTCCCCTCTCAGCGCTCAAGTCTACCCAAGAGGATGCTATCCAACAACGCCTCCGCCTTCTCCGCTCCCTGCTCCAAGACTCTACCTCGCCCGATGAGCATCTCAACATCGAGGCCGCCGTGGCAGGCTACGAATCCGGGGCCATCCCCTACTCGGACTCCTACACCCTCATCTGGGCCGGCCGCATTGTCGACCGCTGTCCCGATTTCAGCTCCTTCACAGTCGACCGTGCCGAGCGTCTGGACCGCTATGCCGCCTTATACGGCCCGGGCTGGCTCTGGTACGAGCCACCCCTCGCCGGCGGCGGGGGATCGGTCGTAGCCAAAAAGAGCTTCTGCCTCGAAAGCAAAGCCTCTTGGCGCAAGGGCACCGACAACATGGGCCACTACCGCATCCTGATGAGCTTCCGACGGCGCATGGAGCGCGTAGCCCGTGGCCCCGGATTGGCTTCTGTCGCCATCCCATCAACCTCCACGCCCATCAGTCCACGAACGACAGGGCGCAGGAGGAAAAGCACAGCAGCAGTAACAACCCCGACCGTCCAAGCCTTCGTCTCCACCCAAACCATCCCGCAACCCAACACCAGCCTCCCCGGGCGGACCGTCCCGGACCCGGACGGTCCGCCCATCGTCTGCTCCATGCTCCTCGACAGCGGCGCCACGCTGCCCAGCCTGTACGAAGGCGACCTGCCCAAGCTGGGTATCTACCGGCACCAGTACCCGGCGCAGTCGGCGCGCACCGTCAACACCGCCGATAGTGTGATCGAAGCCCGCGTATACGAGCTGGACGTTAGCATCCTTGGCGGGGAGGACGACGTCAAATCCATCACTAGCACCACCACCCCAACCACCACCAACGACCCGGAACCCCTAAGCTGCACAACCCCCGTGCTCATCTTCGCCGGCAAGGCTCCCGACGACAACTATGCCGACCACACCGACCACACCCCGAGCCGGCTGAGCGGGCTGTTGCCGTTCCACGTGTGCTACCTCACCAGCGCGCCGGGGACGTTTCGCCTCTGGATGGGCGAGGACAGACGAGACGTGCTCGGCGTGGCGAGGCTGCCTGGGCTGGCGAGGTACGGCGAAATCCTGGGCGGGATCAATGCCACTGAACGGGCCCGACGAGCGACTGCTGGTGGCGCTGCTGCTGCCGGTGGAGGCGGCGGGTCGGCGACCGCAGCAACCACCACAAACACACCGGGAGGGAACACCATCTTCTCCCAATTCCCCTCAGCCCCAACACTAGGCTGCACCGTCGCCCCAGTAACCTCCACCGCTCCGTCGGCGGGAACCCTGCCCAAACTCGTCGCCTCGCTCGAGTCCTGGGCCAAACACGCCCTGGGCAAGCCTGACCGGGTAATCTTTGAGCATCAGCTCCCTGACGGCAGCGGGTACGTGTTGCGGGAGGAGGATGCCGGGGACGGGCTTGTGACCCTGGCGGGACCAAAGGGCACGGATTTCGAGCACCTGGATGCCAAGAACACGCAAAATGTTCGGGTATTAAGGGTGAAGCGGAAGAAATACTCGGTCTTTCCAGACAGAGGAGGACCGGCGAGGCAGGAGACAAGAGGCAAGGTGCGGAAGAGGAGGGAGAAGCAGAGTGTCGAAGAAAGGCCTGGGAGCAGATTGGCTTGAGTTCCTGGCCACCAACAAGGGAACGAAGAAGGATATTAGATATGATCAATGCATACCATCACACACATGTCAACCCGAGATTGAATGAGACACTTGGGCTCAGAGACTACACTCTGGTTTTTATTGAAATCAGGCAGCTACCTCCCCTTGCTTTGCCTCCACGGTGGATGATGATGACTGGGTTTGCTTCCATGATGAGCACACAAACCACCATTCAGATGACTGCCACTTCCGGCAGATCCCCAGAGGATGTTCCTATGTACAGCATCACCATTCACAATGGCCATCACCACCTCACGCTGTCAACCAACCTCCACAAAAACCACACGCCTAACAGAAGCCTATCTCTTCTCCCTTAGGCCGTGATTTCGTCCCCCATGTCGACAGTGCATATTCCGCGACTCGTAACGCTCCGCGACCAGCAATGGTCCGCGACGTGCAAAGTCCGGTAGCTGCCTGTGGCAACGACCAGCAGAGGTGGGATGTTTTCCGCACCCTCCTTCCTCCCAGGTCTTGCCAACCCCTCAACGAGCTCCAAACGCCTTGGGGTATCCTCGAAAAAAGCTCTCTCTCGGATTCCAATCTCGGTGTCTTGTCCTTCCATCGAAATTCGCCCGTTGTGGTGTGTGTGCCCGTGTATCCCCCAAGATCCCTTGCACAAAATCTCCAACTCAGTGCAGGGAGGAGATAGAGTCCACCTATGCCTGGATTTGCCGAGACATGGTGGACTCTTTGCTCCACCCAACCAAAAACCGATCAAAATGCCGCGCGTTCCTTTTTTTTGTGTTGTTTCGCTTAGGAATGGAGGGTGAAAAAAGAGAATTAACATGGCTGGTTCGGAAAATCAGGAGCGGTCTCGTGGTCCGAGGACATGTGAAGAGTCCAGGTACCGCATCAGCAGCCACAGCCATGATGCGGCTGCTGATGCCCGCAGAAGTGAAAACAGAAAGGAAAAAACAATTGGGGTCTCAAAGAAACTCAACGCTGATGCCATGTCGCCAAACAATCCCATGTGAAAGTGAAAGTGCCAAATGCATGCAATCTTTTGTCTTCCAAGTGGTATATTTCAAACATGCCCTGAAGAGATCGAAGCAATGGAAAACAAACCGCGCCTCTCGCGGAGGTTGATGATGCTGCCGCGATCAGCTGGCAGCCATCATCGGTATGTGCTGCAACCTGAGTGTCCCTTCTTTGCGTGGTCACTCAGTACGCCGCGTGCGACGTTGACCCAAAGTATGATTGGGTTGTTGACAGGTGTTGTTGCTGCTGGTGGTGATGATGCTGTGGGTGTTGCGCATATCCCTGTCCGTGTCCTTGCGGCGTCGGGGTAACGGGGCACCGTGGCGGCACCTGGTACTCCTTCATGCCTGCATTGCCTGGACCAAAAGAGGCACCATCCGGGGTGATAGGAGGCGTCATGTACCCGTCAGCAACCCCCTGGACTGCGCCGAGTCCCTTGTTCGGAGTGCTGTAGACATCGGTCGCCTTGTTCGACACGGTGTTCTCCTGCGGCGGCGAGGGTGGCACGCCTCTCCGGGCAATCGCGGCCTGCTGGGCGAGGAAGTCGGCGAGCTTGGTGGACACGCGCGAATAGTAGGGGCTGGAGTACTTCCGAGCCAGTGTGACCGACGGCTGGTGGAGGTGTTGTGACAGCGTGAGCAGTGTCACGTTGTCGTTGTGGTCCCACTCGCCGTCGTTCACCTCAGGCTTGCCGAGAATAGCACGCGCCAGGGCGAGCGATGCCCGGGCCATGACCGAGGGCTTGGTCGACACAAAATCCCGGTGGTACAGGGCGATCTCGCAGATGTACTGGGCCATGTGCTCCACCTCCTTGCTGTCCCTCTCCTCCGCCGCAGCCAGCTTGGTGAAGAAATCGACCGTCGGGTGACCAATGTTCCAGTCGAGAGTGTTGAGGACGTGCATCTCCATCTGGGTGAACATGCCGGCATCGTAAAGCCCGCAGCACATGTTGTTGAGCTCGTTGATCTGAGGCACGCGGTCCTTCTTGTCACCGTATTTGGCAGCAATCAAAAGGGCCGCGCACCCGACCAACTGGTAGTGCTGCTTGTAGACGACCCGCTTCGAGCAGTACCGATCGAGGAGGTTGACCGTCAGGAACAGCGTCTCTGGGAGGAGAGAAAAGGCCGAGTGCGCCTCGATGAGGAAGTCGATGAGATATGGCCGCATAAACCATTGGATCTCGCGCTGCATATCAATGAGGTTCGCATCGGGTAATGTCTCGTCCTGAACACAACGTCAACATCAAGCCAATTCTTCAAGTCTTTCACTAGACTTTGTCGCCGTCTGAGCGATGACCGGAGCCTTGTTCGTACCTCCATGTGACGCAGGTGCTGCATGATGTCCTCGAGATACTCGTCACAGGCCAGCCTTGAGAGCTCGTTGGCGATCATCTCCTGCTTTTGCCGCGCCAGCATTTTGGCAGCATCGCGCATCGTCATGCGTTGGTGACCGGGCTCGTCAGACTCGACGAAGAAGGTGCCGTCGGCCGGACCGTAGCTTGATGAGTACGCCATCTTGGAGTGTGATGTTTGTTGGATGAGAGGTTGAAGTTTTGAGTTGTCGGTTATTTTCCGGTTCTCCAGGAATCCAAGATCGAAATATTAAAGTGTATGAGGATATAAGTCGACCCAAGGAGTGAGGCGTCGAGACAACAAGTACAAGGACTATTATTAGGGTATTAAAGAGTGTGGTGAAATAAATTAAGAGAAATGAGTGACAGAGTCGGAAGTCGGTCTATCTTGACACGACGAAAAGAGGGAAAGACGAGTTGGTGTTCGGGTGGCCAGAGGGTAATGAATTGAGTCGACCGAGGGCGATCTGGATGAGCGACAATGTCAGTCAACTACACTTCTACGTTTTGTGTTGGCTTGGCTTCAGCGGCGACGAAACAACGGGCGTCATGACAAACGCGACCCGCTCCAATGCGTTCCCACTTCTGTCCAGGGACAGCAGCGGCCGGCACGAAGCAGGCCGCGGTCCGATCAGTGAGTACGGCCTGTGGATGCCCCGACGGGAATGAACGAGGCATTCCGGCTGAGGTGAATCCATCAAGGCCTAGAGAAAGAGGGGCGGGCTCCCTTACTGCCACACGGCTGCGGGTCGTTGGACAAGCCGGACCGACGCAGACTGACACAATTCCTGACGCTGAAGTGGGAGCAACGAGTTAACGTGTCCCACAGCAGACAGTCAATGGATGGACCCGGAGGCTCAGGCCAGAGGGTGGAAGATGCCGAGGATTGCAGGGAGAACCTGCGCCGGCATGTATCTGCAAAGGGAGCAACGCGGCCATTGTTCAGTACTCTCTGTCCATGCACGCACGAGGCCTGTACCTGAATGGGATGACATCAGGGGCCGTCGGACGGGGCGAGTAGGGTGGGACAGCCAAGGAGGTGGAAGTACACGAGAATTTGCACAGCGTGAAAGGACAGAAAATACAGGGGCTTCGAGCAGGGATTCGACATACCTCACTCTCGAAGCCGCAAAGGGGCCAGAAAGAGGGCCTTTTTTTCTATGCACCGATCGAGATCATGTAGGATGAATCAAATCCCGAGTCGCAGCAGGGCTCGAGGATATGTGATAAAGACCCAATATTCTGGTACGGTGGAAGTGTTGGTGGACAGAGATTTCCCGTCGTCTGGAGGGCTTGTCCGCTCGCCGGCCGGCTCGAATGGTCGAAAATTCGAGATTGGGTCGTGCGCGGAACGAAGGGAGCAGTGTCCGAGTAAAGAATGCAGGAAGACCTGGCCGTCGAACCGAGGAATGTCCTGGGGAGTGGGAACGAAAGGGGCGGAAGAGTCAAACCAGGACGCAGGGGTCGAGACTCGAGAGCGGGTTGCCGAAGAGACGAAGCTCAATTACAGGCCTCGTCGTCGTCGTCGGTGGTGATGTCTTGTCGGCTCTCGGGCGGACCGGGTCGTCCGTGTCCTTATAAAAATGGGCTGAGAGTGAGCTAAGCTCGAATTGTCCAAAGGGGGCCCAAGAATCTAAATCTCCTCCTTCCCTCCTTTTCTCGATGTCGACGGGTCGAGAAAGGGAGTCCACGTGGGGATGTTGGAAGGGACGGCGCGGGAGAGGGAACGACTGGTTGAGGATGGAGGAGAAGGAGAAGGAAGGGGAGGAGGAGATAGATATTTGATCCGGGGGGGAGCAGGAGGAAAGGGGAGTCGGGGAAGTCAAAAGGAGCGCAGAGATTGGTTAACGGCCGATTTAAGACAGGGCCCCCAGCTCGCGGCCGGAGCGACGCGCAGCGCTGAGCACCAAGCAGCTCGCAGCCCTCGCCGCGGGTTGCGACTTTACCGTATCTTACCGTACGGGCCTCCTGGTCTTTTTTCATGGGGCCTCATGGCTTCCGCCCTCTCCGTTCACCCATCCACTCCACACTTGCAGCCTGGGCCCTGGACCCCGGGAGCGCAGGTCCACGGTCTTGCAGGGGCAAAAACCAGGCCATCCAGGCAGCTCAGCAGTCCGGCAGCACGCCAAGAAGCCGCCTCGGACGCCTGTGCAAGGTCCTTCTGCCACTGGCTCTCCGTCCAGCGTCCCCTTTTCCACTCTTTCCGGGTTTGTCTCCCCTCCGTTGCGCAACAGGCGAGAGCACGGCCGTCTCAGAGAAGCAAGCCAAGCAGGAAGGAGCGCCGCCCAGTCGTGGTGCTGAGTCCGTCATGAGACGCAACTTGCGGGATGCTCTCACGGCGTCTGCTTCCCCATCGGACGACTGTTTCCATCTCGGCTGCTTTCTGGAACATGGCAATCCATCCTCCATCGTCTCGTCTTTGCAGCTTTTCCGGCTGTCTTGAGGCACGCACAGTTTCTTTTCTGGCATGGACTGCCCAGGGCAGGGCATGGAGATGAACGGGGCCGCCGTGGACGTTAAGCATGTCCAAGCCCACACAGTAAAATACAGGCTCTTTACCTGAGATTACCGAGTACACTACGCTACGGATCTGGAACCCGGACCTTTCAAACCCAAGCCCCAAAGGCCTCAAGGGACATACATGAAAGTGGAAGAAAAGGGGGCCAGCTGACTGCCGCCCGCCGCCAAAAACGCCGCGATACTCCATACTTAGCCATTCATCGGAGGTTGGTTGCATGCGTCAAACTTGGCCAATTCGCCCATGGACCAGACACCGCATCGCAAGTCAATGCATTGAGCCACACGCAGCGACATTAGGTCGGGTCCATTAACTACACGCATTGCCCGTCATTCTCTCCGACTCAGGTTCCAAGCTGCACGCCGCCAGCCTTCGCAATTCCAAAGTGACAATCCGTTAAGTTTGCGGAGTCCCGACTTTTTGGCGGTGGAGAGTCGGTGGAGGTCGTCCCCAACCTCTCTTCAAAGTTTTGCGTCTGCATCTCCATCATAAAAATCGCAGGCACGGTATGATACCGGCAGGAGGAGCGTCTCCGAGCGGCTTGAGATGGAAGATTTTTGTCTTCGAAGTGGATTCCCAATGCACGTCTTGCTTGCATCGTTGCGACGTTCGACCTTCTCTCCCACAGGCTGGAGAGAAGAAAACGACGATCGATCTCCACTGTGGAAGTGCTTTGCTTCTTGACCGCGGCTTACAGGAGCCTTTTCTGGCGCTCCGCCGTCCCATCGCTGCATGGTTCGCCCACTCAGATTGCTGGACGGTGAGCTCAGGATGCCCACCCAGGAAGCATCCAGGCGGTGGTCTACTGCAGGGGAATTTTCCATTTCTTGTTAGTGTCAGCAGACGGACACCACACGGTACCAGAGCATGCAACCTCTCCCACGCTGCTGCGGCGTGCCTTGGTTTGAAGTCGCGCTTCTTAATACCTGTGTCGCGCGACGACGCGCGCCATGGTATTGAAAAGTCGCGCGACGTCACGTCTTCCATCGTTTCGGGTCATTTCTTCCCACGAAATGGACCGCTCTCCCAGTTTCCAGAAGTGTTCTGGCGCCGACGGAGCTTGTGGTCCACAATCGCCTTGTTTCGGCGTCGACGGTGTGCTCGACTCCTTGATTGCCTCCCGCCAAACGGATAACTACCTTACGGCCAGCAGCACGACCTGGACCCCCTTGCCCTCGTTCAAGAAACAAGTTTTCTTGTCCTGGCGTTTGCTACCGGCGAAATGCCGATAGGACGGCAGATGACCGACAAACCTCCTCGTTCGACCTCCCCGAAAAACTGTGGCCGACAAGGAGGCTCCCGGTTTTCAATATCGAATTCTGCCCTCGCCCATTGTTTGTTTGTTGCGCCTGGCCGTCATGCTGGTGGTAGTTGTGCGAGCTAGGAAAGCCGGGCCTTATCTCGAGACCATGCGTTTCTCCAGGGACCAGTGAGCGCGCGAGGCCACGAGGCTCTCGTCATCGCGTGGCTTGGAGACGGCATACACGGCCGAAACAGCCGGGCCACCGAACCCAGGTTTCGTTCGCGATGCGACAGACGTCATCTTAATAGTTACGATACGATGTCCTGTCAAGGATAACAGAGATAGAGACGGTCAGTCAGATTTTCCTTAACCGTATGTATGTATGGACATACCATACATTTCATCTTCCATACACACGTCAAGGAGACCAATCCGGACCCGACCTGGACTCGCATAGCTTTGCGAAGGCCGCAGCGATTGCCCAGCTAAGCTGCCTTGGTTATGCACGGGCGAGCAAGCCAACATGCAGGTCATCCCACAGCAAAAGCTGGGAATTGGCCCATTCTCCGTCCAGCCGTACGAATGGGAAACTCAGGTCGACGCGGAGCTGCAGCCCAATGTCCATCACCACACTACCCTACATTCTAGCGTTGCGTTCACCACTCGGAGCTTACGTCAGTATAAGGATCTCTCACAGCCCCTCTCTCTCCTCCACTGGGCTCCCGGTCCCCGCTGCGAACCGTAGGGCAGAACGCGATGCGCGTCGTTGGCGATGGGCGGGACTTTTTTTTTCTCAGATCCTGCTCAGCCGATTCGTGAATCCTATTATGGATGCCGCATCGTTCCAGAGCGAAGCGATCTGAAGCAGCCGGTCAACTGCAAAGGCCCAGTCTGACAGGGTTCCCGTGCTGCTTCACAAAGTTCACTGCCTCCTCCGTGAAGCAACCTAGGTTTGGATGCCTCTCAAGCTGCCTCGAAACAAACCTGCAAGCTCCCCCGTCATTGCCCATTCCTTTGGCGTTGGTTTGAGGTAAACTTGCGACGAGTGGCCGCCCGGAAACCATGCCCGGGCCCCGAAGCATGATCTTCGTCAAAATGCCGTTTTTTTGATCATCGCAGGCCTTTCTCCGGGTCGTTGGTCAGGTCCCCCGTGACCCCGTGTCACCGACCCCCGTGTCGGCCAGGTCTCTTGTCTCCAGAGGTTTCGCGGGCAGCGCGCGTCGATTCGGTCTTGGCGTGTTCGCGTTTAATGGGATGCGTCTCACCATGGGCCAGTCAGATCGAGGCAAATCTCCCAAGCGATCCGCTCTTCTGGAAGGCTGCCAGCTGAGGCAGGGGTGCCGGTGTGAGTTACATTCAAAATTTCGCAATACGTCTCGAAACAGAAGCCAGAGGTTCTCAAGATAGAAAAAGCACCGGGTCGCTGGGCCATCACCATACCAAGACGCCTGGGTTTGTTGAACATGACCAGAGTCTGTGAAACCCTCAACTCATCTTGTACCATTTACCTGGCGGTTTCGGTTACCAGTGAATCTGCGGAAAGCTGGACGTTTGATGTTTGACAATGCCTCATCAGGACACAAGACTTCGAGATCCTGGAGACCCCGAGGCTATGGTCCCCCTGCACGAGGCCTGCACGGCACGCCGCGGATCGGGGATTCTGACGGCTGGGAATGACCCGGCGGCCAATCAGGAATCCTCGACGCGTTGCCTGCGTTCTCGATGCGTGTCAGTCAAGCAGTGCGTTCATCCAATCCCATGGCCTGCTCGGAGTGGACACCACGCGGTTTCTTCTTCAAAACCGCGACAAGAACAGCAGCAACATGGATTCTATCTTTTCCCGTCTGGACCCTCACCAACTACGACATTCTCGCATCGGCTCCAAGCAAAAGTGCGTGAGGCATTGCATGCAGAACCCGGCCCGGCCCCGGCGATGTAACACGGCGCACGAAGGAAAGCAAAGTGTTGGGTGCGGGGTGTTGCCTTTGGTTTCCAAGCTGGGAATAAATCGTTCATCTATTTCCAAGGCCGGGAGTGCTTGGCACCGTCCTGTGTCCGAGAGATCTCGATGCAGAGGGAGGTGTCGCAACATCTTACGACTTCGGTTCAGTTTACGATCGACTCGATCGAGCCAGATATGGCCTGCTAACTGTACAATATGTTCATCCGGCCCTTTCGAAACGTCGCAAACTTCCGTGCAGCCGTCCCAATCATCCGTTTGTTTCGTCGACGCCGGTCGGCGATGTTTGAGCAACGGCCGAGTTTCTGCTCTCGGCCTCGGCAGAATACCGTCTGTAACTTGCCTGTCCAGAATCATCCTTTTGGCTGTCAAGTTTCGACACACCCATCCTGGATTGCCGCGCGGTCCGGAAGACAGACATCGACAGAAGGGACACAAAAGTCGTGATATTTCAGGTCATTATTACTTCGCTGCCGCGAGGCGCCCGGCGCTTTGGCGCTTGTGTCACGGTCTCATCCCGTGTCCGTCTCAATCAACCTGGAGCACGAACGGTCGGTACAGGTGCGTGCCATACGGGGCAAAATGGAAAGGTTGGTCGTTTTCCCCCGCTCCAACAAACCCGTCATCGTCGTAGCCATCATCGCCGGTGTAATACGATTCGTCCCAATGAACGTGCACGCGGGCGGTGATACACCCGCGGTCCTTTGCCTCGAAGAGGACATTTCCCCAAGCATCCAGCCAGCCACCTCCCATCAGGGCCCTATCCATGGCAAATAAAACGGGCAGATAGATGAAAGAGGCCGTAGTGAGGTTGATTGCTCTCTGCAGCCCGCCCGGCTGTGCCGCAGCATCTGCGGGACGGGCAAGGGGAGAGCTGTCGGCTAGGTGTCTTGGCCCGGTCTTGATATGTCTCATGCTCACCTTTGGTGTCACCAACGACCCGTCGGCTTGGATGAACGTCAGCACACCGTGACCCTCCCCACATTTACTGCTAATATCTCGGACAGGTACCGAGGCACTTACACCACGCCGTCGTGACAGTAACATAAACCACTACCGCTGCTGCCAACATGGCACGGCATGTGAAATAGTACACTTGTGCGAAGCCAACAACGGTTATTTCTTTTACACGGCCTTGTCCTCTATAGATGATGAGTGGCAGATGAATAATAATACTCGACACTGAAACGCTGTTGTCCCTCGATGAGATGAAAGCCTCCCACAGGTGACTCGCCGGGCTTGCCCTCCGAGAACAGCCATATGTCGTGAGGCTGGCTGAGAGCTGTATGTCAAACTTCCTGACCAAAATAAACCTGTGGCCTGGTGTGATGATTGAACCTCCTCCAAAGAAAGCCACCAAGGGCATGGCACATCAAGGAAACGCGGGACAAGCGACACGCCGTCCAACGGGTACGTATGTAGTCCCAAGAACCCGACGCGAGAAGCAACATCATCGACGCGACTCACCGCGTCGGTGGTGCGTTCAATCTCAACTCACTCACACGCTTCATTCGCGGGGTTGGGAGCTCGCGAATCTGCAGCGATCTGCTCAGCTGCCTTGTGTGTAACTTACACAAGGCGGCGGCAGCAGCCAAGAATCGAGCACCACCTCAAGACAGCCAGCGAGGACCGTAAGGTTATTCATGGGATGCGGTTCGTTGCAAGACCGTATTGCTTGCTGCACATGCAAGCCCTAAGCTGGCCTCTCACTGCTTCTCTCACTAAGCCTCTGCTGTGAGGCCTACAGCCTACAGTGTTACCCCTCATTATCAGGGAGGCCAAAGGTTGGTGGTGCTCGGTTCCGGTAGGTCGTTGGTGGCGGTCCCGGAGCCGGAGGGCGCAAACGGGAGCCAATGGCTTGCTGGGCAGCTGATGCAGGTGAAACTCCTCCCCTCCCCCTCTTTGCGAGGGTTGCCAACTCACCAAGGAGGGTAGTAAATATACGGATGAGGGGGCCAATGGGCGATGTTACACTGGTAGGTTTGCTTGGATAAGCAACATTGCCGACCCCGAACGACATTCCAGAAGCTGTGTTTCGGTATGTGTATACGTGCAAGTTGGATGTCTTGAGGTGTAGTGAGCTGAGTGATAGCCGATGAGAGGCAAGACGAGCTCCCAGATGAGGGGTAGCACTGCGTCAGGTCTCCAATAACCAGCGGCCCCACAGGTCACGTTCATCGCAATCCTGCGGACCAAGAGCCTCAACAGGGAGAACCAACCAGCAGACCGAGCAGGTAGCTTCCGAGGGACGTCAATAGAGCTGGCTTGTTTGTTGCTGCGTTTGCCTTGTCAACGTCCCCAGCATCAGACACACACGTACCGTTTGGATGCGGGTATCCGAGATCTCAAAATGAAACTTGTCCCACAGCACAGCGGGCTTGCGAGGCAGCCTTGATGAGATCAAGCATGGAGGTGGATCATCATGAAATTAGACTTCGCCTTTTTTAAGCAACGGCCAGGTCCCGGCGTTCCCGAGAGCGGGCCCCCAAGGGGCGCCCGGTCAGGGCTCCGTCAACCTCCGTGAATGCCGGTGTCTGAGCGGAGCTGGGCCTGATGGTCACCCGGGCTCGGAATCTTGCTTCTTCCGTGACGACCTCCGGAAAGGGGGAAATACCAAGGGGGGTTCTGCCGCAGCTCCGGAGCCGGTCCGGCCGGTGGATAAAACTCCGTGAGATTGAGCAACCGTTAGACAAGCAAATTCTCCCTTTGTTGTTACCTGCCCCATCGTGTTGAACCTCAGGTCACCGATTACACTAAAACGTCTTTGTCACTCCATCGCTCCTCCACCCACGAAGAGACCGCTCTGTGTTGTCGGCAAAGAGGCGGAGAGCGACGAAGTGAAAAAAGAAAATTTCTGATCAGCGATCCGCTCCGTTGCCCGAGACATCCAGAACGTCGGCTCATCCACCACGAGGGGATTGTCGTCGGGCGGTGACGGTCTTGACACGTCATGATTGGCAGTTTTGGACGCCATCTGGGCCTGGTCCTCGGCTACCCACGCCTTCATTGACGGGCGGACCTGGCTGAGAAAGGAAGAGGAAAACCGGTGTCTGAGCAACCATGTTTCCTTCGGCTGGTCTGGGTCAGAGCGGAGTTTCCAGCCAAGCCCGAGGGTTCTACGCCAAAAAAACAACATCATTCGTAACACCACAAAATCAAGTGAGGTACGAAAAATTCAATTTCAAAAGAATGCAAACATTTGGGCTTTGACTTGTTCAAAATGAAGATGTTCATGCGCTTGTGTCTTGGCCACAGAAAACAAACACGATAAGGCTGAAGTCTTGGACGTTGGCTGCACAAACCTGGAATCGCCAGACGAGGCTGGGTCAGCCCCACTCCGCCCGAAGCCCCGCGGAGAGCGGGAAGGAAAGCCCCACAAGCTGTGGCTTCGATGTGGATCAGCGTGGAGGCGGATGTGGTGGGGCCGCCCCTTTCCCGAGCATGATGGGCCAATCGCAACGCACCAGAGCACTCGGCAACCGCGATCCTAAGCCAACTCCATCAGGAAATCAGGAAAGGGTACCCATGACGATTGAAAATGAGGGAAAGCGCGACGACATCGTCTCTGTTGGACTCCACCAAAGAAAGAATAGTATCATTTCGAGAAGAATCCGCCGTGTTGGTCAGGTTGGACCGTTTTTCGTTCGTCTGAAGTGTCTCGTGGTCATCAACAAAAAACAAGACATCGGTCCGGAATCTGGCTGTTCTCGAACTCCGGTAACACGTCTTTGTCAAATCATCTCCATCCCGGTGTTCAATTCGCACGAAACCACGGCTGAAGAAAGATCTCATCCTGTGCCGGGCCGTTTGACAATCAACCATGATTTTGCCCGCCCGTTTTGCGCTTGGTTTCCCGGGTCACAGGAAGGTGGTTGAGAACCGGTTTGTTACACTCCTTAATGTTAACATTATGACTAAGTCGAGCAAGGACTCCAAGCCAGGAAAGCCAGACGAGGGTCCCCATCGTTCAATCTGACATGGACCGCACGGTCCAAGATCCCTCCGAGAGACAGAGAAAAACCTCAGCATCTGGACGAAACCATGGCTGACAGAGAAACTGCAGCGAGATGGATCAGAACAAGACAAATCTTTGCTTCTCAAGGGAAAAGGAAGTCACTTGATGAAAGAAGTTCTCAGTCTTCCTTTTTCTCTCATCGGCGGCGAGGCTCCTTTCCCAACGAGGACGTTGCCCAATATGGACCGTCTCTGCCGCCGTTACATTTCCCCGACTTGGACCTGCAAAGACGAGCCCAAAGCGCTGGACCCCTTGAACGTTCACCGGCCGACAAGCAAGTTTCTGCCGTGTCGGAATGTCCCAATGGCGTCGCTATTTCTGACAATTGTCATCAACGTTGAGAACCCGTTTCCGAAAACTCCGAGTCACAGGCTCCTGTTGAGGGGAAGAGACACTCCTGAGACTTGTGCCGTGACTACGACGGAGTAAGGTCCCTTGGAGAAACAGTGCTTTTTGGAGGAGTGAGCTTTTGACACTGGTCCGGCCATGCTTAGGGGCTTGCCAGTGTTTCAGTGGAAATTGAAGTGAGAGACGCAACCAACAGGTTGATTTGTGAACAGTGTTTCAGCAAGGAGTTCTTCATCCTCCTTGCTGGCACCTCAGGCCATCTTGGCCCCTTGAGATGCGAGTGGCGTTCTACAATTGCTTCTACGGACCTTCCACCGGCGGACGGACGGACGTGCCGGCACCAGATCCGACCCACCAAGATTAATCGGCCGTCTCGCTCAGGCCTTGAGCTCAAATGAAGCTCCGAATTCCAGCCTCCACCTCCCGTGCCTAACGGACAGTTTGTCCGGGCAACGGAGGCTTTTAATTTCCGACCCGGCTTCCTGACCTAACTATCCAGCTGACGTTTGGTTCTATTTGGGTTGCTGATCACCTTTTGGCATTGCCTGATAGGAGTAATACGGAGTACTTACTACATGTGCTTTCGGACAAGAAGGATCCAGCGCTCAGACAGCTTGTTTTTTCCTCATGACGTTTGGTTCCTGACAAAAACCGGTTGGCAAATCCATTCATTTAGCCAAAGAACCCACACGGCGACGCGACGCGGATACGTGTCTGGAACCGCCAGACACACGCTTGGATGACGCGATTTTGCCCCGCAAGCTCATGGCAAAAGAAGACGGGTTTGAGCTTCTTGGGAAAAAAACACCACACTGCCGCCTTGGCGCCGCGGGGTGGGTGTCATCTGGGGAATTGCCGAGGGCCGGTGTGCCTGGCGCACGAAACAACCATCCACATCGAGCGCTTCCATCGATCGAAAAAACGTTTTCTGGCTCGGAGAATGGGGAATGATACGTCTCTCCACAGCAGCAGCGCGACGCGTCGCCATCGTCGCGTCGCGATGGATGGGGATTTTGTCGTCATTGACAATGATCGGTAACATTCAAGTCGACCGACATCACAACGCCGTCCAAGGATCACAACCTCGGCGCTGAGCCCCCTCACCTCAGTTCACCTTAGGTACGGCGCGAGGACCCCCACCATGGGAGGCCAACTCTCGAGGCCCAGACTTCAATGCCCGACATCTCCAAACAGACGCCGAACATATGCATGTGGGAAAAGCATGGCTTGCTGTATGCTGAAAATCTCCTTCCATCCACGGCCCAAATTTGCAGCCAGCATTCCCTGATTGGGGTCTAGCCTCGACTTCTGGGCAGCTGAAAGGGCCATCTTTGGAAGTGAAAACGTGACCTGCTCGTTGTCGCCATCAGAGACGCTGCCGCCCATTGAATTTGCTGTTGGCTCAATCTTATCAAACAGACCCCAAATCATGCCTGTGTGGTGTGAAAAAAGGAGGCTTGACCTGCAGCAAGCTGAGCAGATGAACCAGTCAGCCAGAGCTCGACGTCATCCGTCCATACTCAGTAAACCCCTCAACCATGTGTGGCGGATAATGGACAAGAAAAGTGCCAAAGTGCCCATGATATCAAGGAATCTTTCCCAATCAAACCAACAACCTCATCATCATCGGTGATCCAAAGTAGAACCTGCGAGGGAACGGCCCCCTCCCCCTCTCAGCCCCTCCTCCCAAACCAGCCTGTCGGAAGACAGATCATGCGAGGGGGCGACATGAACCAGAAACCAGAATGAAAAGCACCATGCAAGCTTCGATGCGAGGGGCCAATCGCCTACGATGACCTTCATGCGGCCACTTTACGCGTTCACGAACAAACGCGTGCTAGTTAGCTAGGAGGCTCTTTCTTTCCCCTCTCGGCCTGTCTTTTGCCCATGGACTGGCTTTGGACTGGCTGCGGTACGGAGCTATGATGGCGACATAGTACCCGAGTGCCGCAGCTTGCTGCAGGAGCAGGGCGCAGGCCCAAGGTCGGCTGCCCTATCCCCTCTCAGACCGAGGAGCTCCCCCTGGCCCCAAGCTCCGTGTCGGCGGTTGCGATGCAGCATTGGAGAGACTATTTCTGGACATACGGGAAGATGAGAGGCCGACCTACAACAACAACATTCAGAAGGAATCAGCAGTTGTGAGAAAAGTTCCTGGATGTCCGTTTTGCGGCCCTATACTTCGTAGGGCTTACTGGTTTGCGTTCAAACATCCTGAAGGACAATGAGGCTGAGCTTGGAGACAATGGAATCCCCAGGCCTCCAAGTCCACATAAGCAGCCAGACGATCCTCTGTAGACTGACAAACAACTAGCTAATTAGCAAGCAAACAAATTCTGGAATTGATAGCTAGCTTCACAAAAAGGCGTAGACGGAGGCAGAAGTGAGAGCGAGAGACTGAGAATATCGAATCGCTTGCATCAACAGCCCTCTCATCATCCCTTGTTTCCCTTTCCGGTGTGAGCTTGACCAACAACAGTTCACGTCAAAGTACAGCGACACATCAGAACTTTCATGTCATCTCATCTCCGATACCCTCCACTTCTGTTCCTTCTTCCGCTCGGCGTTGATCAGCATCCTGCTGGCAAGCTGACCGGCCGCTGCGGTTGGTAGCGCTGGTGTCGTTGCCCACTGCTCTTGAAAGGGGGCCGATCAAGGCCGGGGATTAATTTCGCTCTTTGAGTCTCGGCGTCATTTGAGCTTACGCGGCGGGGTGAGGCTGGCTGACGAACGCACCGAAGGAGCTGTGTTGGGTCCATCTCAATTAGTTACTCGTGAAGCGTTGTGAGTTCTGTTGGATAAACCGGTGTATCTTAAGTGCTCGTCGTGTGGTATGATTCGTTCAGGCCTCATCATTAGTATCATCGTTGAGAATAATACAGTACTTTGATACTTACCTCAAGACAGACCATTTAGTATTTGCCATTTCCCACGCAACGTGGATGCCGCCGTCCGTCCGTCCGTCCGGAGAGCATGAACCAACTCCTGAACGCTGCATTGGACGTCATTTCAGATGCACGCAATCGCGAACGACCAGATCCAGGCTTCGTTGGGGGAAGAGGATTCTGTGGCGCACGGCTGGCCGACCTGGCTGACCCAGCTGAGGAACTGGGCAAAAAGGTGGCGGCAGGTTGCAAGTGTCGATAGAATTGGTGTGTTTTCACTTGAGCATACTCCGAAACATACGTTACTTATCTAGCCGCCGTGGACAAAAACGGATGTTATGTGGTTATTTCTGAGATGTAATCAGTGGTCATGTTCTTATGAGAGAGGGTGGGATGATGAGGATGAAGGATGCTTGATGACTGTCGATGAAGGAATCAGTCATGATGCGTTGGCGGCGGTTGTCACCAACCAAGCCGCCGAGCCGAACCAGAGTCTCTTTTGGTGTTTCAAGAGGAGAAATCTCACAAGTCCTTTATCCTCCTGTACGTTTTATTGGACGTCTCTGTTATCAGGCTGGAATTGTGAAAGCCAAGGGGAGGTCAGAGTGGCCGTCTGACGGATGTCGTATTGCCCTGGTGGAAGTAAGCAGAATGGCGTGTCTAATGATCACTCTCTAGATCGCAAAGGTCAGAGACCAAAGTACCAACGAGTAATAAGAGGTCTGTCACAAATCCATCTCGTCAACAGATGTGTACGGAGTTAGCCCTTCTGTTGCCGTGTGTGGTCTCTTCTCCGGGCCAATGCCATGTAAACCAGACTCTATCATGTGACGTTTATCCTCATGGGCAGATGCTAAACAACATTTGACTCGCCATCCCAAGGCAACGGTGATGGAGAGAAGAAGAGAATGAGAGAGGAAAATGTGCCATGTTGGGTTTTAGAATTTTATAGCCACATCCCTAGAATGACTCTCAAATACCATTTATGCTGTGACACCCCGGAGCTCTTCTACACTCCGAGGTAGCGAGGTGGTGATCGAGTTGGAGAGGAACTGCTTACCGTGTTTTGAACGTTTCAGGGCACCCCAATGAATCTTTCTATTCCCCCGACTCACGTCCCCGAGGAGCAAAGGTGGAGAGCTCTTCAACGTCACAAGAAAGGAATCTGCGAGTCGTAAAAAGAGCTCTCAACTCGAAGATGATGAAGAACCTGAATTGTATCTTAGGAGTTACCGAGTGGCCAAAACAACAGAACACAAGCACACAAGCAATACTCTGAGAGACAGGACCAAACATTCCGCATAACAGCAAGCATTTTATACTGACCTCGTCGGTAAAGAGGCATACTTCCCAAATACATTAACTCTGCTCTGCTCCTCCTAGATTCTCGTTCCCCCAACCACTAGACTTACACACTCCGTTCTTTCCGCGAGATCTAGCCCATAGTTTGTAGACTGGCATGTCAGTGAGATGATCTATGTCCAAACATTCCTCACACCATTCATTGGCACGTGTACCTGAAGTCCCCAAAGCTTCAGGACTCATACTCGGCTATAATAGCTTCACCATTGAGCTCTTGCGGAGTATGACTCCCCAATGTCAGCCATGATACTCCTATAACAGCCAAATCAGGTTTTGCGTGCGCCATCACTCTTCGAGTCAGTGTCGTATGCGAAGGAAAAGGGTAGGAGTTGCTTCAAGTAACTGGGCAGGTGTGAATGTCTGAGAAACACTCAGTATATTGTTGTTCACACTTACGACAAGCGAAGTTAACAGCCTTAGAGAGATGCCAGGGCAACCGGAAATAGGAGAGGCAAAGAGGAAACGAGAAGGGGTCAAGAGCAGGTGGTTCCCAGTACAACAAGCCAGGGAACACACTACGTCCTCATGGACACATATAACACCTTTACTCATACGAGCGGACACGAGATACGCCGAGATGGTACTTGTTATTTGAAAACGCCTAGGCACTTTGTTGACCAAACATCATGCCACTGATACAGATGCTCTTCCTGCATCTTTTCATTTCTCCTGCTTTTCCCGGAAGCTTTCACCTCTCTTAATGAGTACCCTACAAGCACTCCCTTCACCACATCATTCCCATACTGCCACACCCACATGGGAAGAAAACAAAAGAGGAAAAAGGAAGGAATCTGAAAGGGAATACCAGATGCACCAACGCCATGCGTAGTTTATTTCCGTCGCCCTTGAATCCATCCATCCAGTTCCAACCCCTACCCGCACACAAGTGACACGCACGCCAAACGCCAGGGCACCATTTGGTCAACACCAACGCAAATATCCCAACAATGCGTCGGCAAGTCCAAAAAAGGAGAGAACAAAAGTTGAGGACGGATGAAATAAACAAATGTCCCCTTGCCACAACTTCTGGGGTAGAAATGGCGAAAGAAAATAATAAAAGTAAACACCAAACAAGTAGCATGTGCTCCAGATCGCAACCAGGCCGTCATGGCCGCCATTGACCGCTGCGCAATGATCCAAGCGCCCGCCTGTGTCCCCCTGATGATTCTCAAAATGAAAATGTATGCTGAGGTGATGAGACCAGAAACAAAGGAAATTGATGTACTCGGCCGAGTAAGTGAGAGCTGATGACATCAACGGGCGCAAACCCAAGATTTGATGCGGGAATATCGGTAGATGTGAGATGTACTGGCCATTTGGCCGGAAGCAACCATGTGGCATTACTGACGCTGGCGGAATGTGTAGGAACACGATCCATCTATGGTGGGTTTCTGCCGTCGTCGTCTTCGTCATGAAAAATCGCCCAGCAGGAGGTGATGATGCCAGGGCTAGGTACCAGAAAGTGCTCGAGCCGGCCAAGCAACGGAGGGTATCATGCTGTGACATAGCCAGCGAATCCGTTGCTCAGCGGCGCAAGCATTTCATGGTCATGTATATCGGCGGTTGCCAGACGTCGGATTGGGGGGTCGTGCTCATGGAGAAGCTACCCCATGAGGCTATCGTGGACACGACTGCATCAACCGTTCGCAAAGAGCAGAAGAGAATGTACGTCGGGTTGACGCCATTCAGGGGAACGGAGGGTTTGGGGGACCAGCGGGTGGAGGATATCCTGGATACCGCGGGCCGTTCTCACCACGCGCTGCAACCCACTCAGCACTTCCACTCTGGCGCGCCGGAAGCTCCGGTTGAACGGGCAGCTTGGTGTCATCGCCAGGACGGCGGGCGTTATTCGGTACGGTACCGTCGGGAGTTGGCACAAGCTCCGTGAGAGGTTGCGTGATGGAGGCGACGACATAGCTCCGCAGCTCCTGATCCTCTCTCAGGTCACCCTTCTCCAGCTCGAAGCGTTCCTGCTTTTCCAGGTTGGCGCGCCGCATATGGCGGATCTCCTGCAAAATGTAGAGCAGGACCTCCTCGGGACATCGGTTTCGCTCGTTGTAGTACTCGGGCTTGCGGACATATCTCCTGGTAACGTCGGTGGCACCTTCGCGGGAGAAGGCAATGCAGTACGACATCTTCTTTCCCCAACCTTCAGTGTACAGCCTGGGGTTGTCCCACACCTCCTCGCAAGCATCGACATGAATCCACCGCTTTTGGTGCTCCGAGTAGACTTCGGTCCACACATGGTCCTCGGCGTTCCAGACCCAACGGACGCGGACGCCAATGGCCCGGCACAGCATGCTGAAGCAATTCGCCCATTCACCGCACCGGCCGCGGCGGGTTTGCATGAGACGCCAAACATCGCTGTATCGAGGAAAGCGCTCATAAGCGCGGCATGCAGCATTGGAACACCGATAGAGCTCCACACGTAGAGCACCGCATGCCCTCTCTTCATCCGTCGGGGCAGCCATGCCCTGAGCGATGGTGGGCGAATAGCAGACCGGACATTGAGGGTTGTTGACCCAGGTGAAGAATTCGTTTTTGAACCACCTCGAGGGAGTGTCAGCGGATCAGTCCGACAGAGCCAAACAGTGGAACGACAAAACAGTACATACTTGAGCAGAGCGCGGACCATGCAGTCTTGGTAGCCCCATTCCTCCTTTCGCCCATCACCCATACTGGCGGCCTGGGCCAAGAAGATTTGATGCTCCTCCTCGGCCTCGTTGTATATCCTTTCCAAGGGAATTGCCTGGAGCGCCTCGTCGAGCAGGCCGGGGTTCTCGTACTTCATGGGCGTCATGGATAGGGAGATGAGAAGGCTTCGAAATTTGGTCGACTCCATGTCGTCGGGTGCTGGTGGAACAGGGACTTTGGGAAGGTTCCTAATAACCGAGTATCGTGGCGGCGTTTGTTCGTCGGAGGTTCCGGGTCTTGAGCGGCCGTCGCGGGGAGCGCTTGATGAACTTTGGCTGGGAGCTGGTGATCCTTGGCGCGATCGTGACTGGAGCTCGTTTAAACGCTTTGTCCGCAGCAGTTGCTCGAACTGAACCCGTAATTCATGTGCCCATTCCTCTCCGTATTGTTGTTGCCCGCCTGGGGGGACGTTCCTACTATGGCCGTCCATGGTGTATACAATGGATTAAGAGCGCGGTGACGGAGCCGAATGGTTATGTATATGCTGAGGTTTGGATTGGGTGGTTACAAGGCCGAGAAGGAAATAAAGAGGGGTTCTCCAAGGCCCGGGTGTCGTCGGGCGTGAGGTAGTTAGTAGGTTCGTCGGGAAGGAGTCGTCGTAATCGTCAGAGAGGTGGCGGTCGTCGTCAGCGGTTGGTGGTCCTCCACTCTTTGCGTATGTCCCGGGAGCCTGGCCGTCAACAGTTGGAGCGGCCGGGCTGTCGCACACGCAAGAGGCAATCTGAGGCGCTCGAGGATTGAAGTTCGACGGGTCTTCGCGGCGCTCGTTGACGACAGGGACGGGGCGTCGCCAAGTCCTCGTGGTGTTCGGGAAGAAGAGGGAAATAGAATGGGCCGGCGGAACGAGGGACTGGATTGAAGAGGCGACCAGGAATCAAGACGCAAGCCGGCGGGTGGACCAGGGGGGTATAGGCAAGGGAAATAGGTGCGAACGGGTTGGGGCGAAGAGAAAGAGAGTGAGATGGAGGGAGAGCAAGAGGAGGGGTGCGGGTCAGAGAAGGTTGCAAGGTTTCAGGGAGCCAGGCGCAGACAGAGTGCGTGTGTGTAAGGGAGCGTAGCGTAATGGCGTGCGTTCGGCTGCTGGGCTGCTGCGTGTTCTTCTTGTCGCCGAAGGCTGCTGGTGCGCTTGTTTCTCTTGGGAATTACACGCCGTGGCGGCTGATGCTTGGGAGGGGAGCGAGGGTGTGCGTGGCAGCAAAGTCACCTGAAAACCTGATGTTTGTGGATGAGGAAGAGTTGCCACTCGGAGAATGGATGGGAATGTTTGATTTTCGATCCAGCAACGAAATTCAGGAGTTCAGGTTGGCCTGTTGCTCTTCGTCATGGGCCGACGCCTCTTTCCATGTTGGATTCGAGTCAGTCGCAAGAGCCGACGTAATCAACTTGGGTGGGAATGACGGGAGAAGGCAGGAAAAGGAAAGCCCGCACCAGCAGAGCAGGCAGGAGGCAGGGCAGCGACGGCAACAGCGAGCCAGCAAGCAGCAAGCAGCAGGAAGCAACGCAGCGCAGCGACGGGCGGGTCGCTGGGTCCCGGGAGAGGGAAGGAGGGAGGGGTGCAGGCAGCGAGATGCAGCGCAACAGCAAGCAAGCAGGTGCTTCGCTGAGAGAGATGCTCTCTCAGATGGAAGGCAAGAACCTGAAGGGCGGGTGGGGAATACAAGAACGCGCGTCCCGTTGTCTTTCCCAGCCAATCAGGGGTCTCACCGTGCCCCTCCGCCCCAAAGAGGGCTCCACGCAGCCGTCTCCGCCTCACGGCAAGGTGCAAGGGCCAGGGTCAATTTCGGCGACCTCGAAGACACCTCACACAAACCTTCAGATTTCCATCATCACCACCACCACCCACCTGAGTGATTCCGCGCTTGGCTGGATTCTCTGAAGATACCTACAGATCGGGATGGTATTCGCAATCAATGTTTATTCTTTGTGGTGTACAAGATGAACTAACTGCTCGGTCTGATATCCGAAACGTGGTGTCTTCGAAGAAACGGCTAGGACGCGGAAGTGCAGGTACCGACAATGGACGTTGTGCTGGAGGTGGAGCCGGGGATGGGTGATGACGAGTCTCGAGGTAGGGCCAGCCAATCACGGAGTCGGGCAGGGTCGTGGCTGAGGCTTGACCCGGGGCGCAATTGGTCAAGCTGCCAAGAGATCGGGACTGTGTGGGGAAGACCGCCAACCACGAACGTTACCATTTTTACCATGCTGCTGCTAGATGGACTCTTCCAGTTCGAACATTGGCACTACGGGTCCTGGGACAAATGGGTACCACCGGTCTCGAGTGTGGAAGTTGGATCTGATATTGAACAGCACCAGAGTCCATCCCAAAGGATGCTCGGTCCAGTCGGCCTCGAAAATAGCGGTCTGTGACGACACACAAAACACCACTCCCCGAAACTTGGGCATACAACCCAACAAACCGGTCCGGTCTGGTAACAAGACGCCCGCCATATGCTCCAACAAAATTCCCTTGTCCACGACCGAGACCGTCTGGAGCTCCTGCAGGCCTGCCGCGTGGACTAACAGATGTACTTTGGAAAGCTGCTGACATGTTGGATCCCCTAGGATCAACGAGAAACACACAACAACGCTCTGGCTAGGTCTGGGTAGTCTGGACCTAATTTGCTACCAGTCATGTTGTCATGGGCCCACGACTTCATAACAATCGCTGAGGCGTCCGCAGGCCGGGGCACGCATCCATGGACGCAATGTTCAAGTCTTCTGGGCAGATTGTTGCGCTTAGCGACGACAACAATGAGGATGCCGACCTAGGTATGCACGAGGATATCAAGCTGGAATTTTACGCCTCTTCATGACGACCAGGACAGTGTTCAAAGCAACCCTCGACGGCGGAAATACTGTGTAGCCGGGAACTCTGCCACTCCCGTCTGCATGGCTGCGGTGGCGTTGACGATTACGCGGCGGCCCATCTTGATTCCTCTTGGCATCCGCTTGCAGGTCCCTCTTCTCCATCAAAGACCAAAAGACGACAGACAGCCACTTACTACTCGTACCAGACCACTTAAACATGGCTCCTTTCTGGAAGACAGCTTCCCCGTGTTCCACAGCAGAGACAATCCACAGGGGTTCGGTTCTCCGTTGAAACAATTCGTGGATTTTCCGTCGGGAATATTGTATCCCACGTTGTCTACCGGGTACTAGAAGTCAAAGACAACGAACCAACCGATCATTCAGGATCTTATCTCAGATATTTGATCTTGTCTACGTAGGTCCCTCGCTAAAAACTCCGACCAACACGACCGCCTGTTCGGACATTCTTGTCGATTGATGTCCGTCTTGGCGACACCGTCTTATATAGACTACCGCCGGGGCCATCATCGGCAAATATGGTCCCGCTGCCCAGCCTCAGTAATCCACAATCTCTTGCCGATGCCTCCCGCAGCATCCACACATCACCACGTCAGAGCAGTGTGCGCCGTCTGGCTGGGTCTGGCGAGGATTGGGGAATTCATCAGGCTTTGACCCCTTCTTGATATGCAAGGGGTGCTTGTGACAGGAACAGGGCCGAGGGCAAGGACAGTATTCAACCCGGCGTTGCCCATTGTTTGCCAGCCAACCTCATTCATTCAACTAAATCCCGAGCAATACATCCATACTGAAGACGCTCCTCTGAGTTTGTGCAAAATGAGCATCCCCTGTTCCTCGGCCATTAATCACACATCTGCTTGTCACTGTGACTCTCTTGGCTATACGGAGTATCTGTGATGTTCTTCATAGACGGACCCAACACATGACCGCATCTCAACCAACCCATGACAGGGCCTTTCACGGCCTTCAGGACAGGTCTCACTCAGCCAGACATATGAAGTACTTCCTAAATGAAGCGAATCCGAACCCGACACCTTTATTCCTAACAGCGTCTCCACGTGTTAATCATGTTGATCCTACTCCAACGCATGACATCTCCACCATATCAGCTCACTCCATGAGAGCCCACTACTGTAGAGAATCGACAAGAGTCAGGTCTTATTTCCAACTTCCTATTTTTAACAGCAAGGTTCCTGTGGACAATTGCCTCCTCACAGAGAGAGTAGAAACAGCCGAATCTACCCACCTTGTTCAGAATCGAGAAACCCTCTGATCGGGAGAAGGCGAGTCGGGCCGGACACGGTTCCTTGCATCTCACTCTCGGCCTCCTTGCTCTAAAAGTACCTACGTACGTACTCGCGTCCTTCCATACCTGCCTACCTCTGTCTCTCCTTACCTATTACCTACCGACCCAGTCATGGTAGAAATTCGGACAAACCAACCCATCCCAAGCCAAGAACTCAGGTGGCGGGTTGACGCGCGTCTCTCTGCCTCCCATCCAACTCCACCCCCTGGATACATCCACACATACATGCTCATCCAGGAACAAGCTCACACATACATACCCGCAATACCTATCTCGTAGACCGTATGCATGCAATTGCATCCTAACTACTCGCTAGGTCTTCACTCTCATCCCTCCCGACCATCCCGTCGGGTGGAAGATCATCCACCCGCTGCTCGTTCCTGGAGGATCCGGCCCCTGCCCCTCGCCCCCTTCCTGCATCCATATATACCCTCCTCACATCGGAAACATCGGAGATCTATGATCCACGACCAGCCCGCCATCTGTGCCTTGCGTCGTACGTACCAAAGCCTCCAACTGATAGGCTGGTTGGCTAGAACTTCTCGGACGTCTTGGGACAAGTCCCTGGACCGACTGACCGAGGTGATGACGAGGTGAGAGATGGACCTACAGACATATCTCGTAAGCGGCGTTGCGGATTTGAGGTTGCTTGCGTGGACGATCATGGTATAGTTACGTAAATAGGGCTGCCTTCAGGGATGTATGTCCATCATGGTCCAGGGTTGGCTTCTCACCTCTGGGATTGGACGTAGTAGTCTTGTGCTTGAATGGATTGAGATGTGCTATGCTGCTTCTTCTCATGTATGTCCTGTATATACAAGTGCCAGCTCCCATCAAGTCACAGCCGAGCTATCATCGTTGCTGTTCATGCTTCCGTCCTGTTGTGCTGCTGTTGCGGTTGCTGTGCCGTACGTATCTGCAATGATAACGCCTTGCTGTGCCTGAGCCTTGCGGCTGCGTCGCCGGAGATGAGATTGAACCTTCGCTTGGAGACATCTCATGGACCGTGTTAATGCTCAGAAGCAAGATAGTGTTGGTTTGACATGTGAATGAGAAGTTTATATGTATTTTATATGGAGAATAAGCAGTGCATGACGAGCAACTCACTTGTATTTCCGGGGATTTGTCTATAGTTCACATAAAATGAAACGGGCACGTCTGTTGTATCCCACCCATTCACGTATGCTTAGCTAAGCGCTTGACGTCCCCTTTTCTTTCGATGACGGATTGTGCAAATAGACATGCACACACTCTTTCCCCTGACAAACAACACTGACTTCACCACCTCGGGGTTCGGCCTTGCTCATTGTTCACATCTTCTCTCGGTGCTCGGCGTTCCTCACTTCACCTCCATCCGACCCATGTAGGATCACTCCAACTAGATCAAACAACCACATAAAAAAAGATATGAACCCTCCCAGATCAACACCACAGGTCCACCAAACACCAAACTTCATCAAGGAGAGAGCAAGTTACCGACACACACTAACCTATCAGTCCACACCTCAGATCAAGAACAAGATACCTTACTTGGTACGTAATCCAAGTGAGTGGACGGCTTAGGCACCTCAGGTAAGTCACGTATTTCATAGTGACTGGACAACCAAAAACACCCCAGTGTGGCAACGTCCGCGTCATCATCACCACCATCACCATCCCCCTTGTTCCTCCCAGTCGGATCCGTCTCATCCGACCTGCTTCACTTGCTCACTCCCTCCCCCACTGGTAAGCCTCCGTGAAAAGATTTGGTAGGTCGGAGTCATGAACGCTGTACTCCAGTACAGGTTCAAATGAATTGGTAAGACCAGTTTCCATGCCGCATCAAGCAGGGATGGGCGAAAAACGGCACCAAATTCCCATTTAGGACCAAACACGGACCAAAGGGCCCAGGAGGTGTGAGTCTTGGGGTGGGAAGGGGGGAGAGCGTGCTTGTTCCTCGCAAACTGGATCCCCGGTGGATTCCAGGTTCGTAGTGGATGCTTCCGAGGTGTGAAGTGCCAGTGTAGTGGTGTCAGTGTTGAACTTCCACTTCGGTCGGGTCCAAGGCCCATATGGCAAGTGTTGATGTTTGACGGTTGAGGCACTGATTCTGATGGCCTGTTGACGCGAAAGGCTTCACTGATGACCTTGGGGATCGATCTTGATCATTCCTGTTTCAGACAAGGCGAGCAACTGGGCGACAAGAAACTTCCCATGCAGGTATTCACATTATTTACAAATCCGTACATCAAATGGACTCGCCTTCGTATGTTCAACACTCCTCTTTCAGTAACTCTCCAATACCTCATCACGACCCAACCAACCCCGTCCTCCCCATAGATTTTAGTTCCCCGCATGGAGCTCTCGACATCAACGCTCCCACTCCGCCTCCGTCGCGTACCTTTCCGGCAAATCTTCGCTCTCCAACGGCCTCTCCACCAACGCAACTTCCAGCGGTGGCAGCTCAGAAGATCCCGACTTTGCGTCCCTGCCATCACCCAGAGGCACAATCCCCAGAATCGGTCTGAACTGATATGTATGCCACCACCTCGCCCTCGGCAAATCACCCCGCTTCTCCCCAGCGGCGGAGGCGTGACCATTAACCATCGGGAGCTCACCGTTACGCAAGCGCTGCAGCTCGCCGCCATCCGTCTCCTCCGCCTCCTCATCGTAGTCGTCGTCGTCGTCGTCGTAATCATCGTCTTCAACCCCGCTACTGCTGGCGCCGGCGGCGCTCTTCTGGTCATCCGCGTCCGCCATCTCCACGTCCTCCCACTTACTCCCGTCCGGCGCGGTGGCCGTCCTGAGCCGCTGCGCAGCGAGGGAGTGTTTCTCCATCCTGCCGCCCGCGCCGGCGTCACGCCCGTCGCGTTTGCGCTTGACGCCCTGTTTCTGCCCTGCTTGTGTTGCGTCCTGTGCCTGTTCGGGGGCGAAATCGCGGGATAGGTCGAGCATGAAGAGCGACGAGACGCCGTAGATCCACGCCCTCTGGCCCTGCCACACCACGCCCTTGACTTGGTCCCGGGTATCCCGGAAGGGAGCGGGGAGTTTGTGGTAGGGGCTGCGGCGCGACCATTCCGAAAGGGCGCCGCGCAGGGGGTTGAAGACGAGGAGTGTCTTAAGGGCGGTGATGACGAGTAAGTCGTAATCGCCGTCTTCCTGTGACGTGGCGGCGTTGCAGAAAGAGAGCACAACAGGTGCGGCGGACAGTTTGGGAAGAAGTTTGCCCCGCGGGTTGCGTACCCAGCGTTCGCCGGGGTGGTCGTCGGATTCTTCATCTGACGAGTCGCTGGAGGAGTCGCTAGCGTCGTCGTCATCTTCGCCACCGCCCACACCGTTTGTGGCCTCTCCCGGGCCGCGTAAGATCCACGTGTCGATGTATCCCGCCAAATCGGCAACACCAAGCATCTTGCTGTCGGGAGAAAACGTAATCTGCGTAATGTTCCGATCGTAGGAGCCGAGCCCGCCCAAAAGGAGGTTCTTGGGGATCTGGCGCCGGATGCGAGCCAGGCGGCGGGGATGGGAAATGGCATAGGTGAAGAAGCCATCCTCAGCTTCTGTGACGTTCACCCGAGAAATCATGACCCGGTTGCCCTCCTCAACCCATGAGATCCACTGCCCATCAGGGGAAATTTGCACCCGAGTGGCTCCAACGCCAGAGGTCGGCATGTCCACTTTCTTGATCCGCGCCTGCCCCTTCTCGCTCTCGAAGTCAAGCACAAACGCCTTGATATCTGTATTGGTAGCAGCAACCAGAAGGGTGCCGTCTTGGCTAATGGCCGCTGATGAGATATAGGAATCGCCCTTTACCAGAAGCTGAGCCAAGAGCTGCCGGTTCTTGCGCAAGTTTAGCGCGGCGGACTGAGGATCGTCGAGGAGCTCTTGCGCCGAGTTAGACAGATGCCATACTCGGATCTCGTTCTCCCACCAGCTGACGATGAGGCGGAGTTTAGGGGCGCTTTGAAGAGGGGCTATTTGTGGAAGATGTGGCAGGGTTCGGTGATATTCTTTGCCGGCAGTACGCAGTGGCAGGACGACAGGGTTGGAATCGGAGCCTTGAATCAGTGGTGTCAGTCTTGAGGGAATTAAGAGCGTGCGTCATGGGTCTAAAATCCTACCTCCAGACACCACAACGCTCATGTTCTTGCTCTCAAAGGAAGCCATGGCCTTGACGTCGTGCTGGTGATAGCGACGGTGGAACACCTTGGACCAGCGACCAGCCTGGCCAGCAATGGGCTCGTAAATGGCAGTTCTCCTATCCATACCACCAGAGACGATTTTGGAGCCGTCGGCACTGACGGTGAGACATAGGACGTCTTGTGTATGGCTCTGGATGCGTTGCGCCTGGGTGTATGTCTTGCCGTCCCAGATGCAAACCTGACCGGTCGAGTCGCCAGACACAATATCGCCATTGGGCAGACACTTGACAGCCCACACAATGATGTTCTTGGAGCCGCCAGTAAGGTCGGTGCCGAGGGTCATCTGGCGCAGCAGAGTGCCGTTGCGGATGTCGTAGGCGCAGATGGTGCTGTTAGAGCATCCGACAACAACGACATTGTGCGACTGGAAGGCAATGCTGACGAATTTGGTTTTCCTCGTCGGCGTGCGAAACAGGGTGCGCTGGAACTTCAGGTCGCCGTCCTCGATGGAGTAGAGCACCAGGTTGCCGTCGACGGTGCCGGCGACAAGGTTGCGGCTGCCGGTAGTCGAGGTAGCCCCGCGCTTCGAGGACACGGGCTGAGCAGCCAAGCACCAGATCTCGCCATGCTGGCCACTTGCATGTTTCTTGGCTCGGGCGTTCTCGAGATCCCACTCAGTGATGGTGGTGGTGTAGCCGATACTGAAGAGGCGCGACTTGCCGTGGATGATCTTGCCATCGCCCATCTCTTCGTCTGGTTCGGTCACCCAGACCAGGCCGTCAACACTGCGGTCCTTGCCGCCAGGGATGACGAGTTCCTGGTGCCAGGCGCCCTGCAGGGGATTCCAGATTTCAATGTCGCCATTGGCGCGGCCGATGGCCATGCGGACCTGGACATGCTTGAGAAGGTGTTTCTTGGACGAGGGGAGCGAGGGTAGCGAGGAATGGGTGAAGGCGATTGCGTTGATGGTCGATGCAGGATAGCGGACGAATCGGCACCGGTGGATGTCCATGGTGTCGGTGTTGTCAGCCCTGGAGGTTTGCGATTAGGGCGTTGGGTCCGGTATTCCTAGAGCCGGCTGAAGCTTGATTCCAAGTTCCGGGTCGGGAGGTGCTGCTTTCTGACGGCGACAGCGACGCGGCGAACGAAGCACAACTTTTTTTTCTGCCGGTCAGTCATGTCTTGGCATCCATGGCGGGCGGTGAAGAATTAAGCGGTGGTCTGGGCGCCAGGCAGAGATGCACACAGCCAACCCTGACCCTGACCTTGGCACTGCCCCTCCATCTTTAGCCCCACATGCCAGCAAGAGAAAGGGCGAAGACGGGAATTCGGCCTAAGCCCCGCAGTTTGCATCAAGCACGCCTGAAATCTCACAACCCGGAAGCAGGAAGTTACACAGCACATTGATTGATATAAAGCTGCAGCTCTCTCCCTATATTCACCCTTTAAGTTAGAGCCTTTGTGTGGTTGTTTTGAATCTCCTTCCAAGTCCTACTTCACTCAAATTCGACGTGTGAAATTCCGATATCCTAAGTTGAGGATACCTTCCGTTGGGTAGGTACCTCGTGAGCGATCAATGGAACTGGAGCTTGCCTGACGTATGTGGTTGTGTTGCGTGAGTCCCTGGACCACAGCAGTTTTGATTCCGACATTCACCTTGAATGCAGCCTTTTCGTGCTGCAACTTAACTTGAACCCCGCCAATCGGTTACCAAACATCCAAACTTACCATTCAACAACCACATCGGATCCCGGAACTATTTGTTACACCAGATCGCACTGCATCTCATTCGAGTTCCCGATCCGTTCCCAGAGACAGACCGCCTTTGTGGCTTCCGATTCTCGTGTGTTGGCTGGGGTTTTCGTGGCGTCTCGGGTGCTCGAATGAGTCAAGCCAACAACTCCCGTTTGAGCTTCGCATCACAACTCACCACCTCAGTATTCTACATACATCAATCCTGACCGGAACCCTCGGCAACCCCCTTACAACAAAAACAACATCTTTGGGGCATCCCGTCTGTCTCACTAATACATTTCTCCGACCACAACCTCGCTGGCCGCCTACTCCAGCCTCCACTATGGATTTCAACAGCTCATCGCCCTTCCCGGAGGGTGTCATCTCCTTCCTGGACACCGATTTGTACAAGTTAACCATGCAATGCGCTGTGCTCAAATACTACAAGGACGTTCCTGTCACATACAAGTTCACCAACCGTACCCCTGACAAGAAGCTATCCCGCAAGGCTTTTCAGTGGTTGGAGCTCCAGGTCCGCAAGCTCGGTAATATCTCGCTGTCGTTGGAGGAGCTCAACTACCTCAAGGAACACTGCCCCTACTTGAACCCCGCCTACCTCGAGTTCCTCTCCGAGTTCCGCCTCCGTCCCCGGGATCAGGTCGTCCTCAAGTTTATCCCAACGGAGCCAGACACGGGTTCCGAAGATGATCTGGGAGACCTGGATGTTGAGATCAGCGGCACGTGGGCCGACACCATCCTCTACGAGATTCCCCTCCTTGCACTGACCTGCGAGGCCTACTTCAAGTTTATGGAGCCAGAATGGACGTACGAAGGCCAGGAAGAGTTAGCATTTGAGAAGGGCATGCGCCTGCTCGAAGCCGGCTGCGTCTTCTCCGAGTTCGGCACCCGCCGACGCCGCGATTACCACACCCAAGCCCTCGTTTTCCGTGGCCTGACCCGTGCCGCCAAAGAAGCCGAACGCCGCGGCCTCCCCGGCAAGCTCTCGGGCACTAGCAATGTCCACCTCGCCATGCGTTTCAACATCCCTCCCGTCGGCACCGTCGCCCACGAGTGGTTCATGGGCACGGCCGCCATCGTGGGCGACTACCGACGGGCAACCGAAGAGGCGCTGCGTCGCTGGGTCGGCTGCTTCGGCGAGGGTGTCCTGGGCATCGCGCTGACCGACACCTTCGGCACGCCGGAGTTCCTGACCGCCTTCCGCCGTCCGGTCCGCTACATCGAACCGCCCGCCCCGGTCCCCGCCGCCGCCAGAAAACCCAGCGTCGCCGACTCCTTCATCTCCACCGCCTCCCCCTCCCCGACCCCGCCGCCGCAGAAGGCCAACAAGACGTACGCCGAGGTCTTCACCGGCGTGCGCCAGGACTCGGGCGACCCCAAGGAGTTTGTCAGGATCATGCGCGAGTTCTACGACCGCGAGGGGATCAAGGACAAGAAGGTCATTGTCTTCTCCGACTCGCTCAACATTGAGCGTTGCCTCGAATACAAGGCGGTTGCCGAGGCCGCGGGCTTCCAGCCCACGTTTGGCGTGGGCACGTTTTTGACCAACGACTTTGTCAACACCAAGACGGGGAAGAAGTCGACGCCGCTGAATATTGTGATCAAGCTGAGCTCGGCGGCCGGGAATCCCGCCATCAAGATCAGGTATGTTTGTTTTCCCGTCTTCGACGAGGACAATGCCTCCAGGTCACGTAAGGTCACAAGGCCCAGGTTATCACTGACGAACCGATTGTGTTGTAGTGACAATATTGGCAAGAACACAGGCGACAAAGCCACCGTTGAAAAGGTCAAGCGTGAGCTTGGGTACATTGAGAAGGAGTGGGAGGGTGGTGACGAAACAGCCCGCTGGGGTCGCGAAGACGATCCTGTCTCCGCCCTTCACGCCTAGTTTAGCTAAGGACCAGCTCTCCCGAACCCGATCCTCTCACCACGGTTTGGTCCATTATCTTTGCATCATTACCCCCCTATCGTCTCTCATTTTCCTTGTTGGCTATGTCCTCTTCTGGTGTTTGGTGGCTACTCACACATACATGGAGGGAGGACCTGTCTTTCTTTTGTTATTGGGCTGCATTGGGAGGATTTCTGCTTCCTGGGATACATCGAGAATCGGCACAATAGAGTCCATACGTGGTGTTAGACAAGACAGTCGTAGCACCCATGGGAGGCCAGTTTGTTGTTTCGCTCAGTGTGCTCAGGTACCTTGTCCTTTTTGCTCTCGGTGAGGTTCCAACAGGAGGTTGTCTGCCAGTTCACAGCGCTGCCTCCCTAGGAACCAATGCCGTCCCATTCTAATATTTACTGAGGCTGTGGTCATATCAGGTGATATCCCTTTGACTGCCCGAGAATCAGGAGACGTCAAACTCCCATGTTATTTCATTCACACGGTAGGAAAATGTAAGGTACGAAGTCTCTGCATCCCTGTGTACTGTGTCTCTGGTGTGTTATGGTTTTTATTTCTTCCAATGT
Organism: Mycothermus thermophilus; assembly: GCF_041956435.1. Taxonomy (NCBI): domain Eukaryota; kingdom Fungi; phylum Ascomycota; class Sordariomycetes; order Sordariales; family Chaetomiaceae; genus Mycothermus; species Mycothermus thermophilus. Next base: position 4,120,630 of record NW_027191427.1, read on the forward strand.
CTTCGTGAGAAACAAAGACAGGAATTCCGACAAAACGGCTTAAAAAAGAAAGAAAAGACAGCCAGTTTTAGGTAAATCGACATCTCCCCCGCGGTCATCCACCCCCCTTAACCTGGGGACCTGGAACCTAGGTACCTGATGTAGGTATGGAGGCACTGCACCGTGTGCCATGGAAACTTCTCAACGGACCAAGCTGCCGGTTGACGTTGCCTTAGCTCCTTATAGTTTCGGACGTGGCTGGGCCCCGGACCAGGGCATCGGGCCGGCATCCTTATGCACTCCGTGTCGGGATCGGTTCCAATCTGCTGGGTGTGATGGACCTATGGTAGGTGTGTGGGACGGATGAGTTTCCTGAACGGCTGAACTGGTGTTGCTCAGCAGGGCAGGGGGTTCTTCATCAGCCAACCGGCCCATTTCCTCCTCCTCCTTCTTCCGAAAGCTAAGGTATATAAGTATGCACATCAAGCCCCGGCAGGCAAGCTTCGACGGTGAATTATCCATTTTAAGAACAATACATTCTGATCAGCGCTCTGGGGATGTACGAGTAGCTACATTATATACAGTGCGTCGTAAGTGTATGTGGACTTACCAGACGGATGGTGACAATACTAAGTACTACAAAGTGCTAATAGTGAATGGGTAGGGGATGTGGTTGGGAGATTTGAATGAAATTGGCGAGTGCGAGTGTGAGTTGATGTAATACGGGGCTCGCTAGGTAAGACCAGTGAACATGTGTAGACATCCGAGTTCTCACATACGGCCCCAAATCAGTCATCCGAGTCTCAATCCCAGACGATGTAGCTCAGAAGTTGATCCTACGGCGCTGTTTGTTGTGGTCAAAGCGTATGCATAGGTGATCGTCGATCTGCTGTGCCAACAACCCCAAGCTGCCACCACCTGAGGACCTTCATTCCCCTTTCCCGTTAGAGCCAGAGAAGCGAGAAGAACACAAACAAGCTTTCGATGCAGCACCATGCCCTCACAACGTGCAGTCCCGGCAGGCAGGCAGGGGAAATACCAGGCCCCGTCTTCCAGATTGCATACTGCATGGCAAGCGTCTGGGCATCACAGCATTAGCTCGGGGATTGAGCACGGAGGTTTCCGAGGGGGAGAGAAAGAGAGCGAGAGCGAGTACCAACCCAAGAAACCTATGTTGGACTTCGCGTGCAGACGAGTATTTTCCACATATCCCTGGGAGGCCAGGTAGGAGTTAACCGAAAGGAAGGATAATGCTACATAACCTTTCGGAGATGAGGACGGACATGGCCTACTGCCGGGTTAAAATGCCTACCACGCCAAGTCGAACCCTGAGATGAGCAGTAGTAACAGGTCCATAGCTTGGGCTAAGCTACGCAGTCCGCCAACAACAAAGCCATGTTCCATGTGGTTTGTGATTGTCTCTGGCCGCATTTGGACCGGAATTCACCCTCCTGACCCAAACTAAAGAAAGCCCCTTGGGATTGACGCGGTCTAGATCGGCCTTTTAAGCCATCCAAACACATCCCGGAACGTCTCAGACCAAGACCGAGGAAGGGACTGACGAGGAAGTCAGGGCTCGACGTCCGAGTTTGATATGTGACGACATTCCAGGTTGCTCATCCCCTCTTGCAGAACGTAGAGAACAGGAAAACAACAATGGAAGCTCCCTGGCTCGTGAGAGGTTGGAGTCGGCCACACTGTGTGGCACACATAGATAGAATGATAGGAGAACGGAATCATCAAATGACCTGGGCTACCTGCGTTGATCGGCAGATGTGAGGCACCCGGGGAAGCATAACCACCAGCCTGGTACGGAATAGCGCTAGATGCTCGCTTATTCCGGAAGTCCATTTATGGAGGTGAGAAAAGGGAACGGCAAAAGAAGCGACAAAAGAGCATCGCATTCTTGCGCAGGTTCACTTGTTGTTGGTCATCATGGATGAAATCCCTAATGCCATGCAGCCAGGCAGTGCCCATGTCCATGTCCATTTGGAAACCCCCACCCAAGGGTTGTGCAGACGCTAAGCTGGATTGGGGCTTTCCGAATGGTCCGGTTGGTGACGACACAAAAAGCAAAAGAAAAGCGGGACGACCCAAACTGTCGGAACCAATCGCCCAATGAAATCCCTGAACTGTGCCAAGGCGCCGCCGTCTTGGCGGTTCTTTGGGCAGAAAAGGAAAGGGAGGGCTTGCTCCCGACTTTCCGGGGCTGGAACGCTTTGGGACCCACAGGCAATCTCCATTCTCCCATGTTTGGGTTGTTGCCCTTCCCATCAGCACCAGTCGTCAGACGCACCACCATCACACCAACAAAAGGGCGGCACAAGCGGTTGGTGGCGTCTCTGTGTGTGTGTGTAACCTTGGGAATGCGAGGAAGGAACCGCGAAGGCGTGGGCGAGATGCTTGTGCAACGCATCCCCCACCTTTCGTTGGTTGCTGACTTAACTAGGAGGCCACTGGAGGTGAGATCAGGTTGCAGAGTTGCGGATGTGTGTGTAGCGTGGTGGTCAGCTGCAGAAAATCAACACATTGAATGGAACACAAACAGAACTTCGGCTTCCCCTGACAGAACTAGAAGGTGCCTGTCGACGGAGTACCTGAGTGAAGGATCAAACTGTGGCCCAACCAACTTTGGGTCGTCCACATGACGCGCTAGCGAAGGGCCCATGGGGTTATGAGCCCATCACCACTCGTCCGGCGTCCAACGGAATGTGTGAGGGGCCCGGTGGACCCGCTTGACGACAGGAGGGGCTAAAGCTGAATGAAGACCTCGCGGTTCCTTCTTGCCGAATCTACAGATTTCGGCGCGGGGGTTGGCTATTGAGCTTTGTCATGTTCGAAGCAGCGGTGAGTCGTTGTTGACACCTATGTTCTGCTGGTCTGTTATTCTGGCCGGTTCAGGGACCCGATCGGCATTCACTTGCTTCAGCGGGACTTGTCCCAGGTCGATACTTCTGACCCGACAGTCTGGAGCCGATGTCCAGCTGTGACTGGCCAAGGTCCGAAAACACCACCATCTTGTGTTGGCCACAGTGCAATGCGTTGGCCCATGACCAGCACACAGAGATGCTAGACTTGTTGATTGTTTTCGGCTGGCAACGATCTTGGGCATCCAGGACCGGCCTTGCCGGACGATCTGCAACATGTTCGCCGCGCAGCAGTGTCAGCAACTATTCCATGGTAAGAAAAGAGGCGCTGATTTGCTTGTCAGTATGTATGAGATCCAGCGGTTGCCTCTTAGCTTTGCAAGGATCTCTACGGCCCATGAAGTGGATTGGGCCAAATCGACACTGTGTCGGCCGGCGAGTCGGCCAGCCACCCATGGTACATGCCGTCAAGAAACCCCACAAGGCCCCCATCTTTTTGTGTGAAACACAGGAGGGGGAGGGGACAATGGGTCGTGGGCAGAGAACTTGCATTGAGGACAGTATAACCGTGCGCGGCGAGATGGGTGAGGGTGGGCCAACCTGACGAGGTTGCTTTCTGGCTGGCACTCCATGTCCTCGTCGCGGACGAGCAATGGCATCGACGAAGCCTCTCGATAGAATATGGCTTCCAAAACCATGCAGACGGCGATTGGGGCAGAAAGAATGTCGAGAAGGACTCAAGGTGTTTGGTGTTATTGGCGGGGACTGTGTTGCGTTGAGCTCCCCTCCAACAAAAGACCCAGCACCGGATACGGGAGCGGGAGGGGCCGGGAGCTAAGGCGGAATTGTGAGAAGATGATGGGGTGCCCATGTTTAAGCGGCGAACCCAGTCTGCCGGGACCAAACAGCAAGCGAGACAACAAAAGGCGGACAGTCATGCGCACATTTCCTTTGTGGTCTCTCGTCTTCCGAGTCGCATTGGGTCAAGGCGTGGGCGAGGGGAGTGCGATCGGCCGACGGCGCTGAAATCGGCAGGCATACTTGGCGAGATGGCGTCCACGGGCTGCGCCATCATTATCGAGCTCGGAACCGGTGAGATCTGGCGCTACAGATGAGCTGGGGCAAGCGGAAATAAGACTGTAGTTGCTTGGTCGCTTTGTTGGCCCGGAGCCTCCGGCGTGTTGAAAATGGCAAGCCACTCGCATAGATATTGTTTTGAGTCCTGCAAAAATGAGGCTCCAAATGCCCACAGACCGAAACCAGGTCGGTCAGGAAATTTTGGTCGATTTTTCCCCATCTTCCTTTGACCTGGGGTTGGGCAGACCAGCGCCAGAAGGGGCCTTCCAGGTTGTTTCTCATGCCGTTGAGACGAGACCCTTGGCCTGCATTTACGGTTGCAACGTCAAACATTTTTAAGGCCGGGCAACCCCTGACCACCCACCCCCCCTGCCTGCCATTCCCGGCCACCCAGCCCAAAACCAACCCAACCAAGCAGGAAGTGAGGAAGGCGCGGCGACGCGGTCGGCCTATGGGGGAAACGTCTTCGAACCCGCAATTTCTCAACTGCTGGCAACCACGTCCTACTGTGTCTGTTGGTCCTTCTCCGTCTCTGGTTGCTCATTCCACGGTCCGAGGTTCCAAGGTTGTCCATACCTAGTATGGGAGAGACACAGGGCTCAACATACTAGCTCTTTCCTCCTCATAACGCTCCATATAACGCCCATCTACCGCACCTACCTCATCTCACGCATATCAGCTATCTGCACCCGAACCCGCAACCCTCACTCAGGTCAGCTTCGTGATTTCCATCATCTTCCACCTCGTCCCGATTCTCTTCCGATTTTGAAGATTGCGGCTCTGCTGCTGTTGGCTGGCCTTTCTTCTCCCTCACCAACATCCATCCAGCGAAGCCACCGAGGTAAGCAATCGGCAAGCTCCCAACCTCATGCAACCTGATCCTTCTCGGTGTACTGCCAATCCTCTTTGACTTCACTCACCCTTCACCCTGTCTGGTTCTTTGGCATGACGTTCTACCCAGGCCCCCAATCCACGAGCGAGGGCGTCTGGTATAAGCATTGCATCCTTTTTATATTGGCTTGCTTCTTTGTGTCGAATCTTGTCTTTAGCCTTCATCTGCGTTTTTGGTTTTATTTTCTCATTTTTCTGTAGATGCTGTCGTCACACGCTCAATGCCCAGAAACCTGGCTGACTAACCAACCGCTCATAGCTTCCTCTTCTCGGTTCATCCCACACTCCATAATCGATCCGAAAGTACAAGCTAGCGCTTTAGCTCCTTTGCAACGTGCGTTGTTTCGCTTGAATGGAGACGGCCATGTCTTCCCCGGCCTCGAATGCCGCGACGTGAGGCTTACTCTAACCACTGTCATAGATGGCTGATCGGCTGATCATGCCCTCGCACAGTATAGGTGGGACCTCGCCGCCACAGGAGGGTTATCAAGAGGTCTACCCCGAAAATGGTCGATGGTACGGCACCTTCAAGAAGGGGAAGTATATGTTCCCCATCGATGAGGTTCGTTTTAGCCCTCCTTTCCACCCCTAGGTCACTCGGCTGACATCTTGGACAGACGGAACTCGAGAGGCTAGATCTCTTCCACAAGGTCTTCCTCGTCTCTCGGAAAGACCAACTGTTCGGTTCCCCTCTGGAAAATATGGAGTCCATGAAGAGTCTGGATCTGGGCTGCGGAACCGGCATCTGGTCCATCCATATGTCTGAGTGAGTCTCGTTGCCTCGCATGCTTCTCCTGCATGACCAGCGTTCTCTAACCGGATGTGGCCATTCTGGCCATTGACAGGAAATATCCCAACGGAGATCATTGGGGCGTTGACCTTAACTGGATCCAGCCGGAATTGTTAGTCTGACGGCCCCAGGATTGTCTTGAGTGCCTTATGCTAACTTTCCGTAGCATCCCAGCCAATGTGCACTTCATGCAGAAAGACATCGAGGACAGGTGGCAAGACCTCGACCCGGGGACCTGGGACCTGATTCACATGCGCACTCTCAATGGCAGCATCAGCAACTGGACTAGAGTCTACTCTGAAGCCTTCAGGTGAGCGTCATCCTCGTGAGATGAAAAAGCCCATATTAACGCGCCACAGGCATCTCAAACCAAACGGTTGGCTTGAGCAGGTTGAGATCGACTGGAACTTCCGTTGCGATGATGGCACGTTGCCTGAGGACTCCCATGCCAGAAGGTGGGCTGAGGAGCTCTTGGATGCCATGGACAGTTTTGGCCGCCCCCTGCGCATGGACAGCAACTTGGTCAAGCAGCGGCTCCGGGATGCGGGTTTCGTCGACATCAAGGAAGATGTGATTCAGCTACCTGTCAATGGATGGTCGTCTGACCCCTTCCTGAGGGACGTTGGGCGATGGTTCAACCTCGCCCTTCGTCAGACTTACCAGCCTCTCGCATTGGCTCCGTTGTTTCGGAACCAGTCGCGAACTCCAGCCGAAGTTCAGGACCTGGCCCTCAAGGTCAAGCACGAGTTGTGGTCAAACCAAGTTCATGCCTACTGCACCATGCATATCTTCACGGCCAGAAAGCCGCGGTAAGTGTACCCGGGCGCAGAGCACATGCCACGTGCAAGGGCGGACCGGCAACTGGTGGCGCCTCAAGCTGTTTTGATGCCAGACAGAATTTGCTTTGAGGTGGCTGCTGATTTGACCCCCTCGCTTTCGGCATGCTTCTGCGGTGTACCACCTGCAAGCCTCGCGACGTGTCTGACCGTTTTGGTGGTAGGTCCGACGATGCGGTTCCACAACAGACAAGTCCGCGAGCGTCGTCATCGCCAATACCCAGGGCCCAGACCGTGCAACAGCCAGCTCCCAGTTCCTCGCCGTCGCCGTTGTCTCGGGGTCAAACGCTACCTCATCCCCGGACCGACGCGCGGTCGTCTCCTCCTCGGGGCCAGGCCCAACCTGGACCTTCCCCGCAAGCCGACGGTCAGTCACGAGAATGGGGCAACGCCCGAGGCCCGGAGCCGGGGAGGGGGAGCCAGGGATACTCTCATGCGCCTCCTCCTCATCTCCCGTCCATCGCCGAGCGACTCGATAATAGGTGATGGCATCAAAATCACCAGACCGACTTCATAATTCACACCCGTCACCAACCATGCGACGGACGGGGGACGGGGAGCTGGCGGTTAGCGGAATGGACTGTCGCCTGATGAGTATGTTGGCACTTGATGGGGTTATTCCAAGAGAGGAGTCTGGTGCAGAATTGGATCACGGGCCATGGCCCCCGATAACCCTCGTACGAGTACATTGGGAAGTGGGGACGTGATTTCAACCATATGGTGTTGGGGGTCTCAATGTCGAATCCGAGCGTGCGTATTTGGGGCTGGGACCATCCGTTGGGTTATGTGATTCAACATTTCTGGGACGTCAGTTGTGGCGGGCGATTCTAAAAGTCGAGTGTGTGTGTACCCTTGAATTGTATGTATATAACGTCATATATAAAACGAGACCGGGAGTGAGGCATCATTGGATCTTGTTCAAGTCTCTTGGTGACCACATTCCAATCGTGACGTTGCTTGCTTGTGTCTCCCACCTACCTGAAGTCTCATCTCCCGAGGTAGACAAGCAAGCTACTTGTAACCTGGGTCGCAGAGGTTTCAAGTGAGTAACACCTCCCGAACCAACGGCATGTAGGAGACAGGTTTCTCCAACCCTAAAGATGCAATGAATTTGGACCCGTGATGATACATAAAGTAGGTAGGATAGGGTACAATACAGTAATACAAGGCTCGACAAAGGAAAAAATAGTAGTAACATCTATCAAACCTCAACGGACAACAACAGCTGTCCATCGTTGTGGTCTGATATATAGACAGGCAGGCAGGCAGGCAGGCAGGTAGGTGTAGGTAGGTAAGGTAGGTCTGACAAATCTAGCAGTCCGTGGTGTGATGTGAGCGTGGCCGAATTCCCATAGTAAGGTACCTAGTCACGACACCACGCCAATGATGCCAAATACAACTGACCCAACCTGACCCGGCCCGACCCGACCGAAACACCCCAGAGTCTATTCCGTGGAAACTCCCTCTTTTTTTCCTTTTCCCTTCTCTCTTTCTTCTTTCCCATTTTCCTTCTTTAACCCCCGATCCCCTTCCTTCGGAGCTCTGTACCCTTCGGCACTGGCCAAACCCCAGATATCTTTTTTCTCCTGTTGTGTTTTTAGGACACAAACACACACCCACACATGCATAGACACACCAGGCCCTGGGGGAATGCATGTGTATTATACCCTTCCATCCCGAAAACGCCTTTGCTGGCCGGCCTTGATCAGCAACATCAACAATACCACGCCGAGCTACCACCACCACCACCATCAACAAGCAAAGGGCTTGCGCCCTTTAGCTTTTTATTTAGTGATGATCCCCGTGGTCCACCTTGCCGCGGTACCCGATGAGCTTGAAGCGGCCAATCATCTCGCCGACGGTGAAGAAGCCGAGGCACTCGGCGAACAAGACGCCGCCGGCGGCCGCCTGGGCTCTTGTGATGTTGCGCAACTGCTGGGGGTTGGCGGCCTGGACGATGCTGTGGAGGAGCCGGGACGGGTGCTGGAGCTGCTTGATCAGGTATTGGTAGTAGGTTTGGAGGGTTTGGAGGGAGCTATTGAGAGACAAAAATGTCAGTTTTTGGTGGTTGGATATTATTCGGGAGCCAGGAAGGGGGGACGTACGGAGGAGTCATGTTCTGGCCCTTGGCGACCAGCTTGGCGAGTTCCAGGCCGACCTTGGAGTAGTAGACAACGGTGGGTGTTTGGCCTGGAAGAGGAGGAGATTGTTAGTGGTGGTTGATTTGAAAAGATAAACATTCCTGTGCTGGTTCAAGTCCACCCCCTTATCCCGGCTTCGGTCTCCCCCACCAGAGCTCCCCGCGGACAACGTCACCACCCATCCGGACGGTGAACGGCACAACCCAGGGAGCTCTCAAGACCAAACCAAACATATCAACCAATCCGAAGAAGGAGAAGGGATTCCTTACGCTCAATGAAGCCAATGACCCTCCCCGTCCGACCGCCGACCTTGCCCAAGGCCTCGGCGGCGCCCTTGGCGGCGCCCGCGATGGCCGGGCCGGCGGCCGACGAAACACGCGACAGGCCCTGGGCGGCCTTGGCCGAGAACTCGGAGGCGGCGGCGGTCGCCTTGGCCGCCGTCTGCTTGGCGGCTTCGGCGGCCTTGTTCACCTGAGCGGCGGTGTTGTTGGACTGTGTGGACTCGAAGCGGACGGCGAGACGGCGGGCGGCCCCGGAGAGGGGGGATCGCCTGGCGACGAGGGAGAAGGACATTTTGGTATGTGGTGTTTTTTGGTGGTGGTTTGCTGGTTGGTTGGGTCGGGGAGTGATGGTGGGGGGGAGTTTTTTGGTGGTGGTTGCCGAGAAGCCGGTATTATCTCCCTCTCTATTTTTTCGGGGGTTTTGTCGTTTTAGTCCCTCGCGTCGTCAAGGATGGCCGATCTCTCCCCGGGCGGTGGGTGGTCGGAAAGAAATATCAAAAAAAGAGAGGACGGAGCGGCGCAAGGTTGCGGATTGGAGGAGGAGGAGGAGGGTGCGGCCGGAGGAGTGGAGGGAACGATATCGCGCAACTCGGGACACGGGAGTAAAGAGACAAGATGGACTTGAATGGGGCCCGAGATTCTCTCTCAGAGGGAAAAATTGGCAGCCCAAACCTTCGGAAGATCTCGCCGGCGGTTGGCTCCGTCCAGGGCTCGGCACAGAACGGGCCAATCAGGGCGGGGAATTGGGAAGCTGGGGAGCTTGACGCAAGAGAGGGAGCGTCACGGTATTGTAACGGAGCGTATCAAATCGGGTAATTACACGCCAAGATCTCCCGTTCCTGGGGCCAAACCCAAAAAAATGATGATGCAAGCACATGTCTTTCCCATCATCTCTCATCATGGTTGCGGCTTCAACTCAGCAAAAACCTGGAATACTCCGTAACCATCATGACGTGTGTAGTTCAACACATATGTACATACAAACAATTCTAATGCAGGAACACAAAGAAGCATGACAACATGAAGACAAAAACAATGAAAGACAAATACAACAATGACACCACCAACAACACTCTCAACACACACCCTCCGCCCCTCAATCCAAGCTTTGGATTTGCACCTTGATAGCGCCATTCTTGGGATCCGAGGCCGTCTCAAACGCCTTGATGGCGTCCTCGAGCGGGAACCGATGCGTCACCAGCCTGGACAGATCAATCACGCCGTTCTGCACCAGCCGGATGGCCCTCGGCCACGTGTTGCAGTAGCGGTACTGGAACTGCACGTCCACCTCGCGCACGCTGGCCCTCATGAAGGGGATCTTGATCTCGTTCTTGCCGACGCCAATGACAAACACCTTGCCGCCGAACTTGACGGCCCAGATGGACGCGGCGATGCTGCTCTCGACGCCCGTGCACTCGAGCGCCACGGCCGGCTCGATGCCGCCGAACCGCTCCACGATGGCCTTGGCCTGCTCCTCGGGCGACAGCGCCGGGTCGACCTTGTACGTCACCGCCTGCGGGCAAATCTCCTTGGCGAACTTGAGCCGGCCCTCGTCAATGTCCGTGATGACGATGGGACATGCGCCCGCCGCGCGGCAGCACAGCATGGTGATGAGCCCAATGGGGCCCGCGCCGCACACCAGCGTCGGATCGCCCAGCTTCAGGCCCGCGCGGTGCAGGCCCGCGAGCGCGACAGACAGCGGCTCGAGCATGGCGCCGGCCTCGTACGACATGTCGCCGATCTTGTGGCACCAGACGGCCGGGTGGTTGACGTAGCGGCGGAGCAAGCCGGGCACGGGCGGGGTGGAGAGGAAGTCGACCGACTCGCAGCCGTTATAGCGGCCCGTCAGGCAGGGCTCGCAGGCGTTGCAGATGACCTGCGGCTCGATGGCGACGCGGTCGCCGGGCTTGAGGGTTGTGACGCTCGGGTGCACGGCGATCACCTCGCCGGCCGACTCGTGGCCGAGCACGTGCGAGTCGGTGACGATCATGGGACCGATGCAGCCGTGCTTCCAAAAGTGGATGTCGGAGCTGGAAGGGAGAGGTTGGAAGAGATTAGTTAAGAAGGTTTAGATGTGGGATAATGGAGCGAGGAGAAGGGGGGGGGGGGGGG
>NW_027191427.1:4132335-4305637 GCF_041956435.1 Mycothermus thermophilus
GTGCTCACCCGCAGATGCCCGTACTCCTGACGGCGATGGTGACCTGGCCCTCGCGAAGCTCCGAGACGGCCTGGACGCTCTCGAGCGACGGCTCCGTCTCGCCTACCCACAGGTCATGCTTGGGGTTGGTGAAGACGCCGATGTTCGGCTTGGTCGCCTTGATGGCGACGTGAGTGCCGTTGGTCTCGCCGCCGGCCATGGTGTCTCGCAGTATGAATCTGTGTGTCAGGTGTAGACAAGTAGAGGCGGAGCCGGAGAGCGCACCCGGCCGAGGTGAGGGAAGTTGAGAGATGAGAGAGAGGTGGGATGAATAATAAACCCAGGGGGTCACCTCACGGCGCCGGGAGGGCGGGGTAGTGGGGGAGAATGCGTCCTCTTATACATAGATTGCTGTGAGTACTATTGACACATGTGCATGTTTCGTCGCCTTGACGGCGGAGGTCGCATCTCTCGCCGCTTCGGTGGGTTCGTCAACGTGGGATGAGGAATTTACCACCCGGGGGCACGGGATCGATTCCATGGAGTTAGTGTATGTATGTACAACAATCCCCTCGCCGGATGCATGGATTCACGGGGTACAAAGTGGAGGAGGACATGGCCGTTTCCATCCCCCACATGGCAAGGCGCTCCATGCTGCTCCATGTTGCTCAACGTTGCCCCAAAGGTGACATCCAATGGGGCATGTTAGCGCTGCGGATCGAAGTATGTACGATTATCAAAACGCGCGGCTCTGGAGTCGGTCGCAGACCGAGACCGGCTGTCCGTGACCGTGACAGCAGCGAGGAGTGTGTGTAGTACTACGGAGTAGCAGCAATCCCACCAACGACATGCCGATGGTCTAAGCCGTATCAGGACGGAACTGCCCGCGGTAGTTGGCGGGGACCGAGCTCCTGTCAAGCCGGCGGACGGGACTACCTGGGCAGGTCGGGGTCGGGTCGGCACTCATACTGGAGCTAGAACAGCCACCGACCTAAAAAGATCTATGCGCGCCAATCATGAGCATCTCGAGGGCCCAAGGCCGAAGGTAGACGCTCCCATGATGTTTCCACCTCGTTGTGACTCGGCCCAGCCAGTCTGCTGGCCATCTCGTTGACGCGGTGGGGGGGCTGGAGAGGGGCGCAAGTTTTTCCTCAGAGTTCACCACCTACCTGTAGGTGTAAGTACTGTATGTACATTAGGTACTATGTTGCAAGTTAGAGGTGTATTGACTGCATTTTGGAAAGACGACGCAAGGGCTTCCAGTCGGCAATTTTCCGGTGACCGGGCGGACTGCTACCCGGGCCGGGCCTGGGCGGTCGTGCATGAGGTGACATGGCGCAGCAGACAAGACTTCAAACAAAAAGTTGTTTTTCACTTGAAAAGCCGGAAGACTAGGCCCCGCGCGTAGCGGAAAAACGGATATTTCCGCTAAAGATGCAACCGCCTGCCCAGGATTGATTGCCTTACGTAGATCCTTCTGTCCGTTGGGATATTTGGTTCGGGACGGTTGCCCGAGCGTGGTTGGAGACGCTGCAGGATGCAGGTGTCAGGCTTGGACTTGGAGTTGGTGTGCCCTGAAGATCACAGAACTTCTCCAAGAGAGGGGCACTGGAAAATGGTCAACGGTAATCAAGGGTTAGGGTAATAGAGTCATACAGTATGTGATGCCAAGATTTAGAGGGTAGACGCACGGGCCACATTTCTGCCTGGTCGATGACGTTGTCGACGAGGAAGACAATGGGACTGAGGGCAGCCAAGGTGGGGCAACAGCTCACCACTCACAGAAACCTGACCCTGATCCGACCAAACAAGACAACGCAACAACAAGACAGGACAACAATCAGCTTCCAGGTTGCTGCAGCTTGCCTGTCCTCTCCTTGTTTCCACTGCCGCAAGCCGGACCTGCAGCGTGCTTCCATTGTTTCCACGTCACCCATTGTGAGGGCTCCAGCTCTCTCGGTTTTATTGACCTGAGATACTCCAGTCCGAGTTCTCCCTCGACATCGACATCGCACACAAATCACCACTCTGTCTCGACCAACCACTTCGACCATTTGACATTCCACCCTCACCATGACGCTCTACTACACCTTAGTATGTTCTGTCCTTGCCTCTCTACGTACCTCTAACATGCCGAATACTAACTGTGTGACACTAGGTCTTCCTGCTCTTGGTAGCAGAGATGGGCCTCTTCCTCCTCCTGATCCTCCCTCTCCCTTACACCCTGCGCCGCAAGGTCTTTACGTACGACTCCCTCCCCTGCTCCCTCTCGAGTCGGCTCACATAAACTGACCACGCCGTGCCTAGCTTCATCTCCGAGAACCCGCTCGTCGCCAAGGTCCAGTACTGGCTGAAGATCACCTTCGTCTTCATCCTCATCCTCTTCATCGACAGCGTGAACCGCGTCTACCGCGTGCAGCTCGAGCTAGCTGCCCATTCCGAGACTGCCGGGCCCAATGCGTACGTTTATCCCTCCCTTCTGCTTTTTGCAAAAACCCATCATCAAATCTAACCTTCTTCACTCATCCCAGCTCCGCCATCCACGGCCACGAACGCCTCGAGGTCCAAGCCCGCAAGTTCTACTCCCAGCGCAACATGTACCTCTGCGGCTTCACGCTCTTCCTCTCCCTCATCCTGAACCGCACCTACATCATGATACTCGAGGTCCTCCGTCTCGAGGAGAAGCTCAAGCAATACGAGGGCGGCAGCGGCAAGAAAGGTATTACCGATGGTGGCGACCTGGAGAAGGAAGTCGCCCGCCTCCGCGCCGAGCTCGAGCGCCGTGACCAGGACCTCGACACCCTCAAGAAGCAGGCCCAGGGCCTGAGCAGGGAGTATGACAGCCTCGCGGACAAGTACAATAGTGCCACCGCGTCGGGAGGTGACTCGAAGAAGGAGAAATAGGATTTTGGCGCTCGCAATAGCAGCGGCGGCAATTCTTCGGATGATAACCGTAACAACAACCTCTAGGACGGGTTGGATGCGCTGGCGAACCGTGGTGGTGGACAGCAGCAACAGCAGCCGGTTGGTCAGGAACAGTTGAAGGAGTGGGTGCCGATGGCCGGTGATTGGCCTGAGAGGTTTGATTGGGAGGATGCCGAGGGGGAAGTCAAGAGGAGGAGGGCACCGGGGCAGAAAAAGGCTGCCTCACCTCAGGAGAATGAGCGCGGAGAGGGTAGTGGTGGCAGCTCCTTGCCTTGGTGGTAGATTATGGGCGCCAGGTTCGGCTATAGAAGCCACTCTATGTCCTCAATTGGTAGGGTTTGTCTAGATAACGGCGGGTTGGAGTACGATGCATTGTGTAGCATGGCAAGTTGGAGCGGGTTGTCGGTCAGAAAAAGGGGGTTATTACTTGCGTGGACTTGGGGCTTGATTATCATCATACACGTACACAGTAATACCTGCGAGGATTTATTGATCGGTGTTTTGATGACCTGAATTATTTCATGTGCCAAGCACATCACTTAGACGGAAGCAATGGACCAAACATCGGTACGAACCAAATTCCACGGCGGCACACGTCTATCGAATGTACTGAGCACTGCGTTGAATTATCGCCCTGTGTAGGGAACCGTCTATCTATCAATCCTCTGATGAAGAATGGCTTCGCTTCTTGTGTCTGACTGGTTTCAGACGGCAAGAGAGCGTTGTGGCACCGAGCCTGCGTTGCCGAGCCATCCAAATGTCTATCAACTAACCACCCCGTATACCTATCCCTGATAGCCTTTTGCCGTCGGCTATGTATGAATATATGTACAAGAACGCAAAAAATAGAGAATATATACAGAAAAGAAAACGAAAAAAGAATCACAATAAATCATAATCGTACAAATCCGGAAACAAAATCCCGTTGGCCATGGCCAACACCTCGCGCGTCGCGTCCTCGTCCGCCTCCTCCTCGTCCCACGGCACGAGGCCCATGGCGCGCAACCCGTCGTCCCCGCCCGCGTCGCCCACCTCGGTGGGACCGGCGCGGTGCGCGTGGGAGGTTTCTCCTCCTCCTCCTGCTCCTCCTCCTCCTCCTGACAGACCTGGTGATGGGCCGCCGAAATAGGCTGATAAGTGTGATGATGACGATGACGAGGAGAAGAGGTGGGTAGGAGGGGTGTAGAGCGAGGAAGAGGTGGTGGTGGAAAAAGCGCTGCCGCGGCGGGAGGAGGGGGTAGAGGAGGTAGAGGATGAGATGCTGCTGAACCGGTGACCACCGAAGTCAGGGCCAGGCGTGCCGGAGAGGAAGGATTTCCTCTGGCGGGCGAGGTAGAGGGCGTTGGTTTGGGTGAGGGGGCAGGCGGGGAGGTAGATGTGCGTGTAGGATGAAGAGCAAGACGGAGAGGAGGTGGTGGTGGTGGTGACGGTAGAGGGAGAGAGATCGTCTAAGGAGGAGACGACAGAATGGATCAGATCGGGATGCCAGACCAGATAATCGCCTGGGTGGAGGTCGGGGACGGGGATCAGGCTGCGGGGGAGGTCGAGGTGCGGGTGGAAAGAGGGCGAGATGGTTTGGGCGTAGCTGGGCAGGGCGCCGTGGAGGATGGAGTTTTGCGGCCGGTCGAGGGTCCATTTTTCGTCTGGACCACTATCGTTATCGATTTCGGAAGAAGGCGGCGAGAAGAACGGCCTCAAAAGGAAATACGCCGTGGCATGCCTCGGTAGAGGACAAACCCTCACGCTGCCCGGCTGTCCCGAGGGCATGTCGCCCAGCGCCAACCACCCCTGAAACATCCGGAAGATCGAACACGCCGAGGCCTTGTGGTAGAGATCGCTCGTCACGCCCAACCGGGCGCTGCTCTCCCACGGGTCAAACTCCTCCCATCTCCCCGCCCAGATATCCCGATACACCCCCTGGCGACCGCCGTAGCCGTCCTTTTCCCACCGCTCCACGCTCCCGCCGTCCACCTGCGCACACCGACTCGCTTCTGTTCCGGCAGTAGGAGCACCAGCAGTCAGATTATCTGTCCTCGTCCCCATCCTGTCGGCGTACGTGATGGGGAACTCGGCCGTGACCCTCGCCCGGGGGTCCGCCGAGCGCCACACACCCGTCATGACAAACTTTTGCGCCGCCAGGACGTCCGGGTGGGCCCGCGCCTTGACTTGGGCGGGGGACCAGAAGATGTTGTTGTTGTTGTTGTTGTTCTGTCCCGAACTACTCCGGGAACGGCCAGAGGAAGAAGAAAACGAAGGCCCCAAGTGGGCGGCGTATTCCCTCGCCTCCCTGGCCCATTGGAGAGCAGTTTCCCGGGGCACGACGCCCCTCAAAACACCCACGCCGCGCTCGCGGAGGGTGGTTAAGAACTGCTGCGATAGTTGGGGGTTGGATTGCGCTTCGGTGAAGGAGATGGACGGGATGGCGGCGGATCCGAGATTGGAGAGGCGGTCGATTTCCTCGGGCAGGGCACTGAGGAGGCGGTGGAAGGAGGCGGTTATCGCGGCTTCGTTGCCGGAGATGAGGTTCTCTTTGAGCAGGGCGAAGCGGGAGGTGAGCTGGATCGGGCCTCCCGGCCAGGGACATGATGGGTCAGCCCGTTTGGTGGCAGCGGCGGTGGTGGTGTGTTTGTTGTGGTCGACCATAGTCGTGCTCGGCATATACGGCAGCGTCAGGGAAAGGGGAGGGCCCAGTGAGATGGCCATGGTATCGGGGAGGCAGAGTGGACATAGCAGGAGGAAAGGTTAAGTGGTGATGCCGGAGGAATGCGATGGCAGATGATGCGGCCGAAGAAAAGAAATGGGATGAGCAAGTTAAGGGGTGGCGGACGGGATCAAGAGAGATGAAATGACGGTGGGATTCGGGAATTATACCCGTCCGCTGGAACCTCCATCTTCGTGGTCCCATGGACGTCGTAGAGTGCCATGACATGGGCAAGAAACAGAAAAACAAGCAAAACCCAATAAGTTGGAAATCCACCTCAAACACCGTGGCCGTTGTCAACCAGACATGGACACGAGCCCCGGCCAGGGGACGAAGATGCTGCGGCGGCGGCGGCGGCTTGCATGGTCCCGTCCGCCTTGACCCTGACCGGGACCCGGACGACGGTGTGTAAGTGGATGTTGTTGTTCTGTCGTCAGTCAAGCAGATGATCGGTGGCGGTCCGCTAGTTAGCGTAGTGTTGATATTGGGCAGGGGGGGCCACCCAGAGTCGCCGCAGACGCGGGCCGACACGCCGGACGAAGTGCAACCCGGGAGCCGGAGAATAAGCGTGGGCGGCCACACCAATCGGGGAGTTTCAAGCACCAAAGCCCACCACAGCCAAGTCCCCATCCATGGAACGGTAACCGTTGTGAAATTGACGAAAGAAATTCGAGAAACCCGCCCATTCGGCTATCTGGGTGCTCTGCCGTCGCGGCGCGGCGGCTGTGGTAGCGTTTGATGCAGGGCTGATCTCCTTTACTAACCAGACCCTCCCCCCTCTTGTGGTTACTCTCACCCCCTCAAGAGCCGACGGAGGGGGGGCCGAGAGTCTCGCGACCCTCGCCCAGCACGGTCAACTTTGCTAAATACTCACCCCTCTCCACCACCCTCCTCCCGACGAGCCGTTTGACGGGCTTGTTCCGGGTGCCAAAACTCTCTCGTGTTACACAGCTGGGTTATGTACTCAATAGGATCTGCGATTCATGCCGCTTGCTTGCCCCGTTTCGAGCGGCGGACGGCTGATCCGGCAGCGGGATCGTCACCCGAAGCCTTCCTCTTGTCCAGCTTCCTGTTGTTGCTGGTTGTGGTTTTGTTGCTACTAGTGCCCTTTGCCGGCGGCTCCTGAGCCCCAGAGGCTTCGGCTGTGGTCTCTGCCGACGGTTTCCGTACCGTCTTGTTGTCACCATCACCACCATCATCATCGCCGCTTGCCCCCTTTCCCGGGTTTCTCATAAGAACAAATGCCACCCGTTCCACATCGACGGCTCTGACACCGAGACGCTTCGCCAGCTTCCTGGCGCGAGCGTTCAAATCGGCGTACTCCTTTGCATTGTATTTGATGGGCACCTGCTTCCCGCCGGCGCACAGCCAGTAAAAGGCCTCGTCGGCAAAGAAGACCACGTTGTCCGGGTCGTGGACGGCCAGGAGCAGCGAGGCGGTGGCCGGGCCGATTCCCTTAAGTTTGACCAGCCTGTCGATGGTGCCAGCTACGTCCGCCTTGTCTCGGTAGTATGCAATAGCCTCCCGGACGGTGTCCCTGACCGTGTCCGGGTCGTTGGAGGAGACCAGCTTCATGAGCGTCGGCCGGAACTTGCCATGTCGGCTACGCAGGAGCAGAAACACGAGAAACCATCAGCCGAACGGTGTCATTCACTCTTGTGGGACGGTGACAGGAAATAATAGGCGAGAGCAGCGCTTGTCTCTAAGCGCGACACAACGCAACTGCAGAAAGCGGTTGACGGCGCTTCTTCGATCCGCGCGCCAAGAGTTTCCCAGTCGAGACATGAGCCGCATATCATCAGGAGGGGCTCGTCGACGTGGGTGGACGGTGGGCGAGGGAGAGGGGAAGACTCCATCAGTAACTTACAGTTTCCACTCAACCAGGGTCTTGACGTCGTCAAGCTCCATAACGGCGTCCGGGTTCTCGGGACCGAAGGCGTCCAGAGCCGCGCCGTAGCGGTGCTCATCCAAGCTGGCCAGCGTCTGTTGACCAGGTTTGGCTATGGCACCGAGAGAGACACAATCAGAGCGCTGTCACCATCGACCAAGAGATGTTCATAGAATAGACATGTTTGCTTGTGCTGTACGGAGTATGGATGCACATACCGCCCTTGGCCTCGGATATCTCCGCCACAACGGCAGGATATCTCTCGAGATAGGTGCGAAACTGGCTGTCGGATATGGTATCCGGCGATGGGAGGGATGGAGGGGACATGTTTCTGGCGGCTCGGTGGTGGGTGCCGGGCCGAGGTGACACCGCAGGAGAGCAGATCCAGGGGCAAAAAATGAGGTGCAGTTTGATCCACTAGACGGTTTTTTTGACGCGATGGAACGTCCAAGAGGTTCGGGAGGGCGTGCCGTTGATACGTCGTGGGCTCCAACACAAGTAAAGGTGGGTGTTTGAGGATTGAGAGATGGGGAAATGTTCACGTCATGTCATGAGCGAAATGTCTCGCTTCGTGTCGCCGGGTTGGGAAACGAAGCGCCGTTCGCTTGGGACCGAAGCGTTGCTCTGCCGGGTTGAGGCTCCGGAAATGACGCCGACGAAACGCCAGCCAGGGGCAATGACACCTGGATCAATGCCTCGATCAGGGAGGTACTTCGTCGTCGTCTTCGAAAAACAACAAGTCTGCCGTGTCTGTGTCTGTGTCTGAGAGATGGGAAATAGATGCGAAACTCTCTGCAGGCCAGCCGTCTGTCTCTGGTAGACGCGAGTTTCAAGCAGAACAAAAGGAAAGCTAAGTAGCGAAGGACCGCAGGACCGTGGATGCCGATGCATGTACCTGGGTCAGAAAATCAATGCCAATGCAAATGCGGCTCGTCGGGGCGGCAGCGGCACGAGAGAAAAACAGGACAGATCCTATGCGACAATGCGGAATTTTACACTCAGATGCCGGCCGATCCCTTGGGTTGAATCTGTGGCAGTGAGAGTGTGTACGCATAGAGTAAGAGGATGGAAATGGACAGCATCTCATCCATGGGACTCAAAGAGGTTGCATGGCCGCAAACAAGCATTCGGAAGTTTAAACCTGCAAGTGCACAGTCTCCGCTGCAACCTCTGGGAGGATCCGACGTTCGAGAAGCGACCCCAACAGATGGCAGCTGACGACAGGTGTTACCGACGCTGTGGCTGGCCGGTGGATCGGGGCGGTGAGCCGTTTTGCGGCGGCCGGCACTTGGTGGCTTGTGCACCGCTCAAGATTCTGCCGGTTGGCTTTTACCAGAAGGGGGAAGTGGGACCTCGACTTTTGCTGGACGGGCTTACGAAGTCCGTTGTAACCGCCAACATCAATCAGACAACAACAAGAGACAGACACAGACCCAAGCAAAAGAGGACCACCACCACCACCAACATCTTGCACGTGGAGTGCGCTACGAAGGAAGAGTCAGAAAAAAAGAAAAACACAAACAACAGCAAAAATGGGTGGCGGCAACGTAAGTCCTTCTCTCTCCCGACCTTCCGCTGCACCTTGTTCGGCCACTCCGCTCTCTCCTCCGGTTCAGTCCCGGACCAGTCCCGACTCCCCGGCAGCCAAAAATGCCTGAAATGTGGAAACACATGCATCATCGGTCGGAGAGGACATCTGTCGGTTTGGATCGAGCACTAACCCTCCGACTAGGGAGCCAAGGCTGCGCAGAAGCGCGCCCGCAACGCCGAGAAGAATGTCAAGAAGGCCGGCTCGCAGCTCAAGTCGGTATGCATTGCCTCACCACCTGCTCAGACCGAGCCGACATAGACTCTTACCACCTGCTTTCCTCCAGAACGCCGCCGCCATGAACATTATCTGCAACATCTGCAAGCAGACCTTCCTCTCCACCTCGCGCGAGCCAGTGTACGCCTCCCTCCCCTCGAGACACCAAGGATATAAATTAGTAGGAGAAACAGTCTGGACCGGCCGAATTGCTGACAACGCTCCTCACTGACAGGCTCACCGCCCACGCCGAAAACAAGCACAACGCCACCCTGCCTCAGTGCTTCCCCGACTTCAAGCCTGCCGCCAAATAAGCCCCGCGATGCTAAGTCCATCATGGCCTGCTGACTGACTGACTCGCTGACTTCCCCTCTGTAACGGCCGAGGCGAGACGAACGAGACCCACGACTTACGAAAGACCAAGAATCGGCGGAAGGATAAGGGAGCCGGGGATACCGAGGCCGAGCTCTCACTCAAAGGTTTGATATGGGACGGATATGGCGTACGTAGATGGGAGGCGTTAACTGACTTTGATGATTTTCTTTCCTTTCTCGGCCCGACCTCTTCTTATTGCTGAGCTGATGTTTAGCTGTTTTGACGTTGACTGGTGTGCCGTTTTCCTTGATATGCTCTCGCCCATTGGTCCCAGGAACATCACAGGGCTAACACGACACTCAAAATGACCTCCCCGAAGGATCCTTAAAGTCTACCCTCTTTCCTTTCCCATACGTGACATACCCTTTGTGCTCTGGATAATGGGTTTGACTCGTTCATGTCACGGACTCGACACCAACGGGTTGTTTGGCCTTTGTTACAACGACGAAGGGGATTAAAGTGCCATGTCCGAATGGCATTGAAAGGTCCGTTTGATGGATCGCTCTCGGGACTTCTGATGTGTTTTGAGATATCCCCAAGGGCCGGCCTAGGTAGCTAGCCCTCTTCATACCCATGTATATACGAACGGAAGCATCTTCCTCAGCTTCTGAAGCCTCTGTCCATTCGTAAATATTCGGAACCTCTCTAGGCGCATGTTTCCTGCTCAATCCACCGAGTAAAGGTGCTCCCATCGTCAGCCCGCCTGCTACCTAGGTATTTCGCACTACCCACCTTACACGAACATCGGCAACGTAATGTGCAGCACATCCTGAACGCAATGGAAGCACTGCGGCCATGTCTCCTTGAGGGGCAAGCCACATGGAACTGCGGATGCGATGTGCCATATGGTATGAGACGATGGTTTTGTTCATCAGTCAGATATCTATCTACCTGCCCTGATTTTGGTATGGACGTGGCAGGGCCAACAAACAAGCCGGCTACCCACCTACTCAGGGCCCGATATATGATATGAGCTCCTCAGAAGCTCCTTGAAGGTCGACCCTCGTCCGATGCTTCGACGTATCCTCGTGCCCCTGACAATGGGTTCCACGCTTCGATCATGTCACGACACTTGGCGGTAACATCCTCGTCGATCAAGTCTTTGTTGACGTGCGACAATGAAGGGAACCGAAGCGTCATTCATAGCCGTAGGCATTGAAATGGTTCTTCGAGATGAATAGCCTCCAGGCCTTTTGATACGTGGCAGCTCTAGTAATGGGCAGTCCCCCAACCCATGTATAAATGGGAACATATTCCTGACCTTCAGAGTCACGACCCGTTCGTTAGCATTTACAGCATCAAACTCTTACTCTACGATCAAGGCCATCCGGGTATTTATCCAGCGAATTCACTCCTCGCGACATACTCGCATCATCCACACCCACATCAGCAACCATGTGCCTCAGGAATTTCTATCGGTATAGCTGCGGCTGCAAGGACGAGATGATCATCACAGAGTGCAAGGACAAGGGAATTTCCAAGTGCATCAAGAGCGGGTATGACTACGATGTCGGAATCAAGCGCCCCAGGCACCGGGGGGTTGCGTAGAGCTATGTATCTTACCTATCCGGGCACAATATTTCGCTGCCTGGAATGAGGTGCTAGGGATCTTTCTCCCTGGCCGGGGGCTGGCGTAGATCCGGGTACATGTCAAAGGAGGTCTTTTCGGGCTTTTCGCAGAGTTAGGCAGTAGAGGGATTCGCGAGGTGAGGTTAGAAAGTGATATCAAGTAACCGCGTTGTAGTTAGATGGACCGGGAGTTGCCAAATAGCATCAATTGAATCGATATAAACAGTTACGCCCCTGTGAGAAAACCCCTTGTTGTGCTGTGAATACTAAGAAAAGTCCCGGGTATACCCATCCAGCCCCTTACCCCTTAACCTCACCTCCCCTTCAATACGCTGCCACCTCCGTCCTCCCCACCCCCAACCCCTTCCCCTCCTCCTGATTCTTCCTCGCCGCCAACCTCGCCTGCTCCTCCCTCACGCTCCGCAACACCTCCGGATACCACCGCTCCGCCACATCCGGGTGACTCTTGACCCTATTCCTAAACGTCGCCTCCCCAATCGTCGTCGCCACTCCACCCTTGCGGAAGGTAAACTCCACATCATCAATCCTCCCCCCATTCCTCTCTACCACCCTCCTCCTCTCCTCCCTCACATGCTCGGGCACCTTACCCACGCCGACGGTCTCGAGCTCGTCAAAGTCCGCGTCGAGCCGCACGCCCTGGAAGAAGGGGATGGAGAAGCGCGCGCCCTCGCCCGCGGGCGGGGAGAGGACGCGGTGCGTGGTGCTGACGCACACGCCTTGGGTCAAAGCCTCGAGCCCTTGGCCGATGGCGACGACCAGCGTGCCCGGGATGGGCGGGCAGTCGATCCATTCGCCGCGCATGTTTTGGACTTGGAGGCCGCGGTGCGGGGTGGCTTGGAGGAGGTAGCTTGAGAGCACTGGGAGTATTGTGAGTAACCTGTCTACCGCTCTTGTAATAAAAAAAAAAAACGGGGGGTCGGACGAAACGGGGACATACTGCTATCCTTATGCGGCCCAACGCCCTGATTCCCCTCCTTCCCCTGCCCCTCCAGCGTGCCCACGTCCGGGTACTTGACAATCTTCAGCTTGTGCTGCTGGTCCTTGTCAAAGTACTTATTGAACGCATCCGCCGGCAATTCGATGGCCTCGGCAATCAGGCTGGTGAAGTAGATGGAAATCTCGCCCATGCGCTTCATGTAGTCGGTAAACACCTCGCGAAACTCGGGCAGCACGGAAGGCGACGGCCACTGGTTGGGCCCCAGCAGGTTGTAGTAGATGGGCGAACCTTCCGGCGGCGGCGGGTGCTCGGTCGACAGGTCGATCTGCTCGCGGTGGTCGATGGCGCCGGCCGTGATCTCGGCCGAGAGGCGGCTGTAGCCGAGGAAGGAGGGGGCGTTTTTCATTTCGATTTTGAGCCTGGGACATTGGTGGGAAGCAAGGTTAGCTGCTGCTGCTACATACCTCCACATAACTCTGGTAGTGGTGGTATCCAGGTAGGGAGTTTAGGAGGTTTGGGGGAAGGGCTCACTTCTCTTCCTCGGGAATGTCAAAAAACGCAATCCCCTGCTCAATCACCTTCTTGAACGTCTCGTCCGAAATTCCCACATTCTTGAGGTAGAGGAACCCGACCTCCATCAGGGCGTACCGCAGCTCCTTGAGAAACTGCGGCTTGGTGGCCGGGTCCTTGGCCAGCGAGAGGTCGAGGATGGGGACCGAGGTGAACGACATGTCTGGCGACGACAGCAGCTACCTACTACCTGACCTGGGTATGTGTGAGTGGCCTGGAAGAAGGCAGCTAGTGGAATTGGAATGGACGGAGCAGCAAAAAGCAGGAAAACCAAAGGAATACCGGTGCTGATGCAGGCACAAAAGAAAACAGCAAACACGTTCACGGGTTGATGATTCCGCCGGCTTCGGCATAGGGGGTCCTACATCTATATAGGGATTTCCCCTAACTAAAGGGGTATGGACCTAAGGTAGTCTAACAAACAAGCCCGGGTATCTTCAATTCCTCCTCCATCCTCGGTTCAGTCTACCAGGTAGGTATCCATCATCCATATCACCGGTTGGCCCCGGTACCGCAAAGCTACACGATTGCACTACATCCTACATCGCAGTAGTCTGCATCCAACTTCTCCAATCGAACACCACCGAGACTGGCGCGTGTCGAGGAAATGGCGTGATCCAAGTCGAGCTCGTCATCGGAGCTTGTTCTCGCGCTGCCCCCTCCCCCGCCAAATCTCCACTCGCAAAGGCGGGTGCGGGGTCTAAGCTCTGAGGCGTACCGGGACACCCACCCGGATCTGCAGCGACAAAAGAGCGGCGCCGGCGGAACGCCAAGCCGGGACCGGGCCATTGCGTGCCGAGGGTTCCGACGTCCAAAACAACGTCATCGCTCTTCAAGGACGAGGAGACGTGTACAGCATCACATGGCTCATATCCGAACGTATGTAAATAGGTACCGGTAGGTAAAGTAGTATGCAGATGACCACAAAACGCCAACATGGCAAAATCTCAATTAATTAACCCTTCGCCGGCTTTGTCGCAAACAACCCCGTCACCTGGTAAAAGATGTCCTCGATAGGCGGCATCGCAAACGCCGGCGCCGCGTCAAAGATCTCCGCCAGCCGCTGGGGCGCCACCACCACCGCATGCGTGTCGTCCTCATCCTCCTCATTCTCACGCATCTCCACGTCCTGGTCGGCATCCTCCATCTCCTCATCGCTAGCCTCCCCCTCTTGCAGCGCGAGCTCCTGACCCGCAGCCTGGCCCTCCGCGGCACCATCGACCACCCCCAGATCCGCCAAGGACTGAAGGAGCGGCGCCTGCTCCGATCCCTCGGTGACAGACCATATTTGCGCCGCCGCGTCGACGACAATGAACCCGGACGACGACGGGGCGGCGCAGACCGCCGTGATCAGCTGCGGGAAGGTCTTGACGAGCTGGGGTTCGTCCTCGTCAATGTTGAAGACGACCAGTTCCGACCTCGCCCCCTTCTTCATCTTGCCCTGCACCTGGTCCGGCACGGGCGCGACGAGCGCCAGGCTCCGCGACGCGAAGTTCACGGCGAGCTGTGTGAACCGCTTGGCTGCCTCGGAGGTCTCCTTGAGCGAGTAGCTGTAGAGGATTTCGTCCGACACGACATCGTAGACCACCAGGTCTTCCGAGAGCAGAATCAGGCAAGACCCGAGCGACTTGATGGCGCGGATCTCGCCCTTGAGCATGCCCGACACAACGTCCCGGAACTCGCCCGTCTCTGTGTCAATAGCGACCACGAGGCCGGCCGAAGGCGGACCGAACGCGGCGAAAAGGATGGACCCGTCTTCGGAGAATGTGATGGCTCCGCTGAGCGACGTGTGCTTGGGACCTTCAATGACGTCATCTTGTTGCTCGTATGTAGGGAGGGAGACGATTCGAGAACAGCTCCAGGCCCTCAATGGCTGGCCTTCTGGGCTGGTGACGGTGAGCCCGTCTCGCCTCCGCAGTTTGGGCGTCCAGAACCGCACCGTGCCATCGGCGCCAATGGTGGCGAACCGGGTCGAGGTAGGGTCGGCAGCCAAATCGAAAATCACTTCGGTTCGGTCGGTGTAGTGGGCGTCGGTGATGCGAGTAGCTAGCTGGAGGGACTCATCTTCAGCTCCAACCTCCCAAAACTTGAGATGGATTTCCCGCCTCTCCCGGCTGGCTTCAGCAGGGGTCTTGGACCCGGTCAAGAATGCCTCCGTGTCCCGTTCCGGTGGCTGCCACTCATCCACCGAGACCAGCCACTTTCCATCCCGAGAGAAGGCCAGTTTTGTCGCCGTGGGCTCAATCACCGGGGTACCCTCACTGGTAATGTTGGTGTCGGTCGGGTTGGTCCGCGCGATAGCTTGCTTTGCGACGCCGTGGAACGTAGAGATGTCGAAGACCTGAAGGAGAGGCGTTGAAGTTGTCCCGCCGGTCTGCGCTGCTTGTTGCCCATTTCCAACGCACAGGAACATGTGGGCGGGGTTGCGAGGGTTGACCGTGGCGACCAAGGGCGATGTGATCTCGTCGACGGGGCGCCATACCCTCCGGACGAGGGCATCCTTGGAAGGCCGGTCGCCAAGGACGAGGGACTGGATGCCCGAAACGTACATAGTTGGCCTCATTTCCGCCGTCGACAGGATCATGGTCGAGTTGTCGTCCAGATGAACTGCGTACGAAGCTCCCCTCGGTGATACGACAATATTTTCGATAGACGCCAACAGATGGGGCAGGAATTCGCGCCGGCCGGTATCGACTTGCCAAAGCACCAGCACCGTCTCGTAGCCGCCCGAGATGAGGTAGTTACCTGGACTTGGTCAGCCATATCTTCAGGGATCAGTGGGTAAAACTGTCCATACCATCTGCAGACCACTTGACACTGTGAACCGCCCGACGGTGCCAGTGATACTTTCTGGGCTGGATCACGCCCGCTTTCTGCGACGCGGAGCCTTCCCCTGGCAGTTTGGGAAGCAGGTCTTCGTAGACGTAAATGGCACCACGGGCGCCGCCAATGACCACGTCGACCGCCTGCAATTCGATCGCACCCTTCTTCGTGGTTCGGGTCGTGTAACGAATGTCGAAGCAACTGACGATGTCTGGGATGTCAAAGGAGTGGAATCGGTAGGCGAGATCGTCGAACGAGGCTAGCTTCTTCGCCTTGAGCAGGCCAATGTGGACGGCTTCTTTGGCCGTGGCGACGATCAACCGGCTGCCAGCTGCCGACCGTAGCGATTGCGGGCTCTCGTCGTAAGTGTGAATCAGCTTGCCGGTCGAGGTTGATAGCGCACGGGTGTTGTAGGCGACGATTTGCGCCGAACTGTATGTGAGCCTCTGCAGGACCAGCAAGAGATCCTCTTCGGCGCCGTTGATTTCGACCGAGTCCACGGCGACATCCAGGACCTTCTTGGCCTCAACGCGAAACGGAGTGTTGACTCCTTCGCCGGACGTCCAATTGATGTACCAGATGCGGCCGTCGGAGCAGGCAACCCAGATGTAGTCGGGGTCGCACTTTGACAGCGACGTAGAGACGATGTGTACGGCAACTGCATCGCCGGCATCCTCGGTTCCCGAGACCGGAAGGGGAATGCGCCGGACCAGCAGCGAGTCGTCGGTCGAGTACACCTGGATTGAAGTGTTGTATGTAATGATCAAATGCCTGGAGAGGTCAGACCATGCCCAAGCCGAATTTTAATTCTAAAACCTGCTTCTCCGGAACGTACCTCTCATCCGGGGAGAAGATGGGGTCGATATCGAGCATCCGACCACCCATCGGCTTGGATACCCTCCATGCCGCCGCCTTGGGGAGCAGAGTCGGCCCCGAGGCATTTGTGAGTTCGATATCGCCATTGACCTTCAGGAGTCCCGTGTCGGTCGAATCGTGGCCCTCTGGGGCACTAGTATCGTCTTTCTTTGACCTTGACTTCCTCCGATGCTTCTTCTGCGACAGGGCTGGGTCGTCCTTGGGCTCCCGCTTCCGCTTCAGGGACGCCGTGTCCCCATTCCCGTTGACCTCCATATCCGACGTCATGCTCGGCGACTGTAATGGCTTCTCGACGAACAGAACCAGTCGAGGTGTGGCGGCGTGGGTGCAGATGAAGTCAAGGTGGAAGCACCAGAAAACAACAAGACAAACATGGGCCTCTTCATCTTCTCCAATTGCACATCCAGAAATTTTGGGACTTCAGAAAAAAGTTAGAGTGGGGCCATAGTTATCGTTATCGGTGTTGCGCACGGACCACATCGCGCTCGGTTCCTGGCAGACGCAAGCCGTGCAGCGCTCTGAACTTTTTTAGGATGCGGCCATCTGCGGTTTGACGTGACCGTTAAGAACATCCACAAACAACAACAGCCAGAACAACGAGATCCAGCTCAACAGTAGAACCGATCTCGGCACAACCATCCAACGACCTCAAAACAGGCATACGGCCATCCGCGCAACGATCCAACCGTTCGACCAAGCCACCGTCACTCCGTAAACACCGTCAAAATGATCATTCCCATCCGCTGCTTCTCCTGTGGCAAGGTCCGTTGCCGCCGCACTCCGCAGTCCCATCCGGCTGTCTCTCGCTCTCGCTGACCATGGTGCGATAGGTCACTGGCGACCTGTGGGAGAAATTCGTCAAGTTGATCGAGGAGGAGGGTCTCAGCGATGGGTAGGCGTCTCCCCAACCAACAACGATCGATGGATGATGATGATGATGGCCATCTCTGTGGGCGCGCGCACGCGCAGGGCAATGATGACGATGGACAGACTGGCTGACGACGACTGCGACGAACTACAGTGACGCGCTCGACCAGCTCGGATGCAAGCGGTATTGCTGCCGGCGCATGGTCATGACCCACGTTGACCTGATCGAGAAGCTGCTCAAGTGCGTACCCTCTAGCGAATGAATGGGGAAGGGGAGTGATGGAACTTGGCGGTGATGCTGACGCTCTTAACCCTCAGGTACACCCCCGACGGCCGGAACTACAAGAAGATCGAGATGCAGCAGCGCGCTGCTCAGGAGTAAGCCCTCGGATATGTCATCCATCAGCTTTGAACCGGCGTTATTGGGTGGGCGTTACGGAGTTATCATTCTTCCTTTCTGCGGCGACTTTCAATCATGTCCGGACGATTATTTTCCCGGCGAGAGTGGAGTTTGTCTCTATCCAATGGACAATAGACGGTATCATGGTTTGGTTTTTTTGGATGCAGACCTGTCCAGGTTGGCCGTTTTCTCAAACCGTCAGCATTGGCATGCTCAACCCACCAGATAACGGGAAGGCAGGCCGAACCAACTGCATAAGCAGTCGTTCGCTGGCAGGATGCCACGACACAGCTGCAGGAGCTGGGGCATCAGTCGGTTGTCATGTGAGGGCGTGAGGCTGTGGACACTGTCTCCCAGTATTTCCATTTCACACTGGTGGGTGGTACAAGACTCTTCTGAGAGAAGCAAGCCTGGAATGGCCCTGTGTCCAGACAACTGTGCCTCAGACAACAAACATGGGAGGATGGGATTCTCAATGTGGCTGCCAATGAAGGAAGCGTTCCTGCATCTAGTATACGGAATCCTACAGCGCGGGGATAGATCCTGTTCATCTGCCCATCTCTGCCACAGTCTGCCACGGACGCAAAAGGTCAGAGGATCCGGAACCCTGGAACAGGCCGGCGGTGTAAAGCAGCGCGGCTACCCAACGTATCGGGTCAACAAGCGACAAGCGACGGCATGTTGGGTTACGTCCGCATCCCAGACGGTGGTGGACGCAAGCAAGGTTGGGGGTCATCTCGGCGAGCTCTACCCATGGCTTGGATCAACAAGCAGATGA
The DNA here is from genome assembly GCF_041956435.1 of Mycothermus thermophilus. NCBI lineage: Eukaryota > Fungi > Ascomycota > Sordariomycetes > Sordariales > Chaetomiaceae > Mycothermus > Mycothermus thermophilus. The sequence goes on from NW_027191427.1 coordinate 4,150,849, forward strand.
CCGTGTAGGTAGTATGACTGCTCCCGTAATGGATCGATGCTTCCCCCTCAGTTGGCAGAGATGTTTGTGACTCTTGGCTCAAGGCCAGACAGCAACACGTGAATGTTTAGTTCAGGGAGCTTCTCGAGCTACTGTAGCTCCTCACCAAGCTTGTCCAGAGAACACCCTCGGGTCCAGTTCCCATTACTCGCCGTTCTCGCCGCTGCTGCGTGCAGATTCATCACAGCTCCGGCAACGACCAGGGCCGTGTGGCCTGTTGACCGGACCTCACGGGTCCGCTATGCCGAAAGAGGACCTCAAACCAGACTCCCGGGATGCCAGTGACCCAACGCCACGCTCGACCGGCGGCACATCCCCCTGCTTGATGCTCCGTGTGCTGGGACAGGGCTTTGTCCGTTCACGCCAAGCTTCTTTTTCTTCTCGCAAAAAGAGGAACAGCCGTGATCCCGGTCGTGTCCGGGAGTCGGATTTTCGGAAGCCCCCCTCATCTCACAGGGCAGATTGTGAGGTTGTGTCGATGAGGCAGGCACTGTGCCTCATGCAAGAAAACTGTTCGAGGTAATTAACCATTTTACACTCTTGAAACGGGCTTGGTTGGCAGCCGAGTTTGCCGAGTTATGCTCTGGGTCGGGTCTGTTCTTATCTGCTGCTCCCAAGTCAGTCAACTTGTCCGTCAGCAATGCCATTCTCATCTGTGCCCTCGAGGTTGTGTTCATCGGAGTCGGCGGGGGTTCATGCCACCAACCAAGCCAACGGTGCCCGCCGTCCACGTGTGGCTCTGAGTCCGTGCTACCAGACCCAACAGGGCGCGGCACATTGGACAGGGCCCCAAGAAACATGATCGGCCGGTGCAGAAAATCGCCCAGCGAGCTGGGTCGAAGTCCGGCCTGACTGCCCATTGGTTGGCTGACGGGATGAGAGCTCGACGTTTGCTCCCAAGCTCTTCCAAACGTCGTGCTTGGCCGCGCGAGCCAGAGGCGGTCGTTAAGCGCCCAGTGTCATGGCATGCAGCGCGTCGGCAGAAGAGGGGTTCCGCGACGGCCTCTGACTGGTCGGCACCCCTGCCTGGATGTGCGGGATGGGAAATCGGCGATTGCAGCACGTCTCCTCCCACCTTTGCATGCTGCCCTTGTCCTCCTTTACGCGTCCCGTTTGTGTGTGGTGAGTGTGTAGTAGTAGACAGCTTTGATTCCGGGCCGCCATGCGCGACAACAGACAACTCGGAGCAGCTGGGACAAGGCTAGGCCGGGCGCCACGCGAGGGAGACGGGTCGCACAGCAGAAGGGAAGCGAGGAATGGCAATTCATGTTCTCTATTCGGACACACTTCGGGACGCAATGGGAACGGTGCCGGGCCTGGGTCTGGACCACTGTACCAGACTCAAGGTCGGCTGTCAGGCTGACAAACAACCAGGAAAGTTGGCCGAGTTGGAGGAAAATAAGGAAGGATGAAGGATGAAAAAGCACAATGCCGTGCAAGTGGGCAACACAGGTGAAGTGGGCTGAGCGACCCGAGGGATGGCACGGGAAAACGGAAGCAGGGTCCAGAGATTCCTCCCCTCCCTCGTAGTTCCCCGCGCCGTCGGGGTGCTGCAACTGGCATGGAAGCGACAGCTGCAGCCTGTCCGTTGGTAGTTAAGTGTTGTTGTGTTGTTGGTAGGGAGCAGGTGCGATTCTGTGCGAATAATGGCGGCTCTTCCCTGTTGGGCAAGAGTCTCTCGAAGTGAGAAAAACCCATCACAACCCACAACTCGGTCTTGGAAGCTGGAACCCTGGCACGGTTGAAAGCGTGGCCTTCTTTCCCGCCAGCCGCCGAGGGCTCCATCTTCCATTTTGGCTTCCATCCATCTCCCGTCCATTTCCCGTCCATCTCCCATCCACTTCCTCCGCCTTGTGCATCCCTCCTCCATCCACAACCATCACCTCATCCATCCTCACACACCTCGCCAAAGCCAAGTCCAAAGAGTCTACATACGGATTAGGTATACCAAGGCTGCCCACTCCCCCTCAGTCAGCCCTGGTGGTCTCCCTCCTGGTCCCCCTCCTGGTCTCCCTCCCGCCCGGTCCCTAGTGCTACCACCTCACCAACCAACGGTTCGCGCTACCGCAGGCTCCACCATTCCCGGCACCCGGCCTGCTGCCAGGCCCGCGCCGAATAAACCCAGCTGCCACCACCACCTTCTCAGGCTCATACTCATACACCTCACACCTCCCGTCTCCGTCTCGTCTTGTCTCACTCACACGAATCTGCCCGTAGCAGTGCTGTGCGGCAGGGCAGTGCTCTCGCAACCTGGGCAGCGGGCTTGTTACAACGTCTGACGAGCTCTGTCTCCTTCAAACCACGTACGCGCCAAGCTCAAGTTATCTGCTGGACAGCCTGCCTTTGTTCCCCGCAGTCCCGAGGAAAGACGGCAAGCTCTCCGGACCTGGACGGCCGCCATATATACCTCTCAACCTCTTTTGTCTGCCTTACACACCCCGCTCCTTGAGTCGCGGGGGGCCAACCGTCGTGCTGCTGCAGGTCAGCGCGTTTCTATTCTCTCTGTCTTTCGACGACGATCGTGCTTTGCACCTTGACGGATAGACCCTTGTGCGCTTGGGGGCACCACATCTCGTTTCTACGCCGGCGCCGGGATCCAAAGCCCGGCTCGTAACCTGTCGTCCGGCAACCGGCTACAGCACGCTGCACTGCCCGTTCGAGATTGGGCGCCATGGCTCTTGAGGCTCCCTTGAGATCATCGACAGGAAGCATCGTTTCGCGATACATGACCCACGACATGTCCGCCTCTGTCAGCGCAGATTCCTCCGCCGTGTCGTCCCAATATGTCGCGTATGAATGACCCCATGCCAATGCTGCTGTTGCGAGCTGCCGGGTTCTGACGTTGACTCTTCACTTTAACAGCTCGTCTTCGGGATCCGAGTCCCTGCGGCCCAACTCGTTCACTCGGCCCGGCTCTGCCCAGCTCATGAGTCCTCTTAGTGATATCGTCGGCCCGTCGCCCGTGACTTCGAATGGCACCGAGACGACCGAGATCGAGGATGAGGCGGCCGAGAACGCAGCCGCCGAGGAAAACGGCAACTCTCGCCACTCAGTATGTCGCGACCGACCGGAGCGCAGGCATCTATCCATTTGCCAGGGACAACGCTGACCGATGCCGCAGCTGATTATGCTCAAGACCAATATCCCGGACCACCTCCGGCGAACCGGCGAAGAAGTCGTCTCGGTCATCCATGCGCCTCCCGACTTCCGGAACTGGGTATGTATGCCTTATTGACTGCTAGGCGCCTTCGGTGACTCTGACCTAGCACCCACAACCACAGCCGAGCGATGCGCCGTCCAAGACCACCTCACCCAACGGTGCCAGCGCGGACAGCACCGCTGCCAGTAGCCCTCCGCCGAGCGAATCTTCGACCGTCGTGAGACGTGCCTCGCCGTCCGGACGATCCCACCAGCGGACCCCCTCTGATCCACGCCAGACCCCGCCAGCTCAACAACCCCCGCCCGTCAACACCAGGGTGAAGCCTGTCACGTTCGGCCTGGATGCGCCCACGCCCCAGGCGCAAAAGTTGGAGGATATGCTGTCGGCTGATTCCGCGAGAATGCGGTCCAGTACAGGCTCCAGTCTTGAACGTAAGCCCGCTCAGGGGCGTCACTCATGGGGCCCGTCGTCATCTGACCGACGCGTCACAGTCATTCCAGAGACTCGCGAAGTCGATGCCGACGACGACGAGTTTGATGATACCGATGACTTCCCAGATGCCACCATGAATAAGGATAGCGAGGTCAAGGCCCTCAAGGCCGCTCTGGAGGAGTGCTGGACGTTGTGCAACACGCTTGCGAATCTAAGTTCTATCCACCGCGAGCGGGTTTTCAACAGCTCTGGCACGCCGGACGCCCATGAGAGGGCTTGGAAGGCTTGCTGGAAGCTCTGCAAGCGCCTCTACCAGAGTCGCGATGACATCTCCGAGTCGTACGGCGTGCGAACCAACCTTGATCTGTGCCGAGACTTCTGTCAATCCTTGTTCGACGTGCGCCAGCGGAAGGATGAGACGGCGGATTCCATCCTGAGGGTCAGCTTTGAGCTGAACAATCAGTACGTGCTCACCCCTTCCCGGTCCTATATTTGTTGACCAGTTGGCTAACCTGTTGATATTACAGCCTTTACAGCGCCCAAGATAGCCGGTCGCTCCCTGAGGCGTTCAGGGAGCGGACTCTCGACTTCTACATCACCTTGTGCCATCGGCTCATGAAGCAGCGCAGCGAGCTGGCCGAGGAGACGGACAACCTCCTGCGTGCCTGCTGGTCGCTGGCTGAAATGCTCTTCAGCCTTCGGCAGAATAAGCGGGAAGGCAAGCCACCGGATGAGGAATTGTTGGGCTCCGCGGTACAAGCCTGCTGGGAACTCTGCGATATCTTCCGCGAGGGCTGGACACAGATTCGGCCTGACCGGGGCACCCCACGGCCGAACCAGGTCAACTTCTTCGCATCCAACTCGTCATACAGCGTCAGCAGCCACCAGTCCGACGTCTCCCGCTCCAACGCCGGCAGCCGGGCCTCGGTCCACTCGAAGCGTGAAAGCCTACGCAGCCTCACGGATATCGAGCGGCCTCGACAACACCCCATCGTGCCCGAGACGCCAGTGACTGAGTTCGAAGACACGCCCATGTCCCCAGATGCCAGTCCGCAGATGCCCAACATTCTGGTCCTCGGAACTTCGGATTCGCGAAGCGACCGTGGCGGCCGCTGGTCGAGCAATGCCTCAAACTTGTCGAGTTACACGCAAAGCAGCCAGCACACGTCGAGCACAGCCACGACAGCAACAACGGTCGAAGATGCCAACATTACGCGCATCAAAGCGCTCATACTCAAAGCAGCCATAAACAGCGGCTTTACTCGTGATGCCGCTGTCGCAAACGGCACCGGCACCGCTGCGTCGCTGCAGAATTTCGTAAAGAACCTCCCAACCGGCACCTTCGGCTCCCTTCCCCAACACGCGGCCCTGCTCCAGAGCTACAAGAACCTCGTCCTGAACGATAACACCTTCCGCTCCACTACCAACTTCCCCCCTCGCGGGAAGCGCTATTCCGCCGTCGAGATCGCAAAGAGCATAAGCTGGATGACGATGCGGACCTCCCAATATGGCTTCCTCCGAGACCTGTTCAAGCTGGTGTTTGGGTTCTTCCCAGAGGACGCCGAGCCCCGGAAGAACATGACCATCGCTGTCTAGCCATGGTTGCCTTTGGGATTTTTTGGATAACGTCAGGTTGTCGAGGCCTCAATCTTTTTTTCTACAAACTTGGATACCTAACCTTGTCCGCTAGTTACGGATCTATCGGCCGTTTTATTGTTAATACATTGGGCGCTAGCTGGCTGGTTTTTGCTTGCATCTTCGAGAGTCTGGGACTTCTTCCTCACCACCCTGCCCCGAGTGTTCACTACTCCCATCCCTACCCCCTTACCTCACGACTCGCATGGCTCTGATTGAATGACCCAACCCCTGCCCCATGACACGTCACACAACCACTCCCACAATCTTGTCCACTCCAGAACCCCTCCTCCTCATATTTTCCTGTCGTCACAAATCCGGTGGTTTCTTGTTTGTATTTTGGCTTGCTTCTGTTATGTTAGATACCCTGTTGGCTATTACTACTGCGTCCTTTACTTTTTCAACAAAAAGAAAAGCCACGCGTGCGTTCCTCTTTCTTTTGAGTGTCTTCTTTTCTCTCGTTGATATTAATTGGTTGGTTTGTTGGTTGATTGGCATACCTACCTACCTACCGACTTGCCTCGGTAAGTAACCTACCTGGGTGATGAGTGGTATGATGGGTTAGGTTAGGTTGGGGTGTGGAAAACGCCGGAGCGGGGGGGCAATGCCGTGTGAGAAGGTCTGTGTGGTTTGCTTGATAGCTGGAGAATGGGGAGACTGGTATGAGATGGGATGGGATGGGATTGATTGGTTTGGGGGTTTCCGGCTCGGAGGACAGAGAGTGGAGGCGGTGTTTGCTGGGTTGGTTGTTGGTGGTGGTAGTGTTAGAGTGGTTCGGGGAGAAAGAAGTGTGCTGGAGTTTGGGGTTGGCCTGTGTATTTGTCTGGTGTTTGGTTTGCCATTGGGAGAGAGGGTTGGCTGGCATATTTGTTTTGAGCTTATCAACATGGTTGGTCCAGGCAAGGCATGATGTGGTGTTTTCTGGTGCTGATGATGTGTGTGGTGTATTTAGTTGGTTAGTTACATGCGTTCGTCCCTAGATGTGTCACAGGTGTTTGTTGGGAAGGGGAAGAGAGGGTTGGGATTATAGCGTGAGGTGTGTTTGGGTACTACTGTTGTTGGTTTGTTTGTTTGGAGTTACAGGTTGTCGTTTGTTTGATGTTCTCGATTTCTCTGAGTATTCATCTCATCTGGATGTGTTTGGACGGGTTGGATAGGTGGGTATGTAGAAGGGGACAAATCGGCGCGCGAGCGGGCAGAGAGCGTGGGAGCGGGCTGGTGTACCTGGGTATATTCATACTTCAATCGGGTTAGGGCAGATATGAAGGTTCAACTTGGATTGTCCGAGTACTAAGTGCATACATTCTCCCCATTTTTCTCCTGTCATCGTCCTGAGGGCCTAGGAGTTGCACATGCTGTTGTCAGGAAGGGCCATGTTGTATTAAGGGTCTCTCCTCTGTTTCCGGTTTTGGAGTCGTCATCATTCAGCCTCCGTGATCTCTTTGGAGATGAGTCTTCAAATGCTGGACTACACACCGTTTTTAAATTGTACGGAGTACACTAATGATAGTCCAACGACCCGTTTACAGCAGCCACCGTTTTATAACCATTTGCCATGGCAAAATAAAAAACAATTAGATACAAAAAAAATAAATAAAAATAAAAATATATGTGCAAAGTGAAAAAAAAAAACAATCGAGAAGCAAAAGTTGATGACAAGAGTGGGATTCGAACCCACGCCCTTTCGGACCACGGAACCTGGGAAGGTTGAGATTAAGGGTGGACCTTAACGTGGCGCCTTAGACCGCTCGGCCATCTTGCCTTGTGGAATTGGATGTCTGGGGCGAGCGGAATTGGGCAACACCAACACCGGAGCGTTCGGGCCGGTTGGTTGCGACAGTGTTGGAGGTTCCATGTCATAGGTAAAGCATTGATGATGATGCTGGATGTTTTACACTCCTCACGAACAGACTTTTAAATATTTCAAAAGCCATTACAGAAACAAGGATGGTGCTGCACATATATCGCGGTGCCCTGAAACATTTCGTTCCACCCAGGTTGACATTTCCATTTCTTCCTTTGCACATGTGCTTCTGCTGTCCCCCGCAAGAACTCGACTTCCAACTAGTCCGCCAAACCCTCAAATCACAAAAAAAGCACAGAGGCGAAAATCCAAAACCGCACCATTTCAATGTTCTCTTTTTCCTCTGTCTGTCTGTTTATCTGTCCAGATATCTGCTGCTGGCCCTGTGTGCCAATATGTCCTCTGTCTGTCTGCCTCACTAGTTGGCAGCCGGAGTACTCAGTAGGAGTAGTGGTAGGAGTAACAGTAGGTATTGACCCCTCCCATGATGAACCTCAAACTTCGAATGAGTGATGCCACAGAAAACAAGAAAACAAGAAATCAAAGCCACCTAAAAACTCAGGTATTGAGATTCCTCAAGTTCATCCATATCCCCAATCTCCATCCCCATGCCCGCCCAGGGCGCCAAATGCAATGCAAATGAACCGTAGGTATAATCCATGTGAGAAATGACGGCCGTGATCAGATCGTCGACGCGTTCCGTTCCATGAGTTTGTGAAAGACCCCTTTTCGTTCCGTCGAGACCTCGAACCGAAAAAGCACCAAAAGAAATCCATCCCCGTAAACACCAAGGACCAAATGAATCAACGGTAACTCCCTGTCCGAATCATAAACCCCATCATTATGAAACCCACTAGAGCGCCGCGATTCCAAGAGGCAGGTCAGGTCCTCAACAAGTCTCCACCGCCTTGTAAATCTCCATCTTCATCTTGCTCAACCGCTCGTGCATATCCAGCAAATCCATCAGCTTCTCCGGGTCCTCCCTTTCGCCCCGAGCTGCCTGCGCCGAAACATCCGCGTGCAGCTGTAGATACCGCGCATAATACTGCTTGAACCGCGCCGCCATCTCGATCGTCTCCTGCGACGGGCGCAGCTTCTTCTTCGCCGGGCCGCCGTTCGAGGAGCCCGAAGAAGACAAGCCGGCGTCAGCGGGAAGACGCTTGCGCGCGCTGCTCGTGCTGAGACCCAGCCCAGCCACGCTGCTGCGGTCCGTGGAGCTGGTGCTGCTTGCCGAGCTGCTGCGCGCTGTGGCGTCGCGGGGGCGGTTGTCGCGGTCGCGGTCGCGGTCGCGGATGTCGGTGTCCTTCTCGCGTGACGGCGGAGCGCGGCCTGGTGCGCGCGGACGGTCGTCGGATTGCGAGGAGGCGTTGGTGGGCGGGGATGCCGCCAGCGGGGAGGATTTGACGGGGGACGTGTTCTTCGTCGTGGTCGTCTTGGCGTTGCTGCCGCTGGCGGAAAGGGAGCTGGTCGAAGGCCGGCCGTGCTGGCTGGCATCCGACATGGTCCGGGGTTTGCTGATCGAGGTCGCTGGTGCTGCGGGAGCAGAAGACGACGCAGGAGCTTTGGAGGCGGCCTTGACCCGCTTGCTGAGCGGGGTGCCAGAGCTGGAGCTGTCGTCGTCGTCGGCATCGCGGGGCCGCTTGCTGGCGGCGAGCTTGTTGGAGGAGGAGGAGACGGTCGTCGGCGGTTTGGCCATGACTTGGGCCCGGATCGTATCCTTCTCCTTCTCCTTCTCGCGCGCAGGTGCCTGCTTCGCCGCTGTCGCTGTTGTCGTCGTGGGCTTCGGCTTGGCGGTGGGAGCCGGAGACTCCTTCGACTTTTCGGCGGCGGGCCGGGCAACCTTCTCGGCGGGGCGCGGGGCGGCCTTCAACCCCTCGCTGGCCTTGGGCAGCGAGCTGGCGAGCGGCTCGTCCTCGCTGGAACCCGAATCCGAGATGATCTCCTTCGAGAGCACCCTGCCACCCTTGGCGGAGCTCTTGCCCGTGGCCTTGGTAGTCTTGGGCGCGGACTTGGTCGTCGTTGCAGGAGTGGAGGTCGCAGATATACCGAGTGACTTCTTCTTCCCCGTAGACAAAAGCCGCTTCTGCTGGGCTTCTGACGCCGACAACTTCTTCTTGCCGGTCGATGCTTGAGAAGAGGACCTCGACATGGCCTCGCCGCCCTTCGCCTTTTTCGCCAGGGGGTCCTCCTTCTCGGAGTCGCCTCCGCTGATGCTTGCGGCGTCGGGCCGCGCTCGCGGCACCTGCGCCGAGAGACCCTTGCCCAACACGGCCTGGAGCTTGCTCAGGCAGATGCCCTTGCCGCGGTCCGACTTGGGCAGCAATTTCTGCCACAAGGGATCCGACGCGCTGATGCGCATTTTGTCGTATTCCTTAATGGCCTTGTCGATGGCGGTCTGGCGGTCCTCGTCGCGTGCGTAAGGGTACTCGAAGGCGTCCAGCTCCTTCCAGTACTGCTTCTTGAGGGACCACTTTCCGGTCCCCTTGTCGAGCTCGGCTACCTTGTTGAGGGCCGTGTTGAACTCGTCCTCGGTGCCCTCGTTCCACTTGGCGAAGAGGTCGTCGCGGGTCATGTCTTCCACCGCCAGCTCGTGGATGATGGGGAAGCGTATTTGCTTCAACCGCTCTTGTGCCGAACTGCCGCCCGAAACGGCCAGGGACGGAGAGCCGATGCCGCTGAGGGCGGGACTCGGGGGAAGCGAGCGATTCGACGGGCCGGCCTGGGCGGCATTGAGCAGCCGGTTGTTGGCGCCCAGTTTGCTGCCCTTGGAGCTTGGAAAACCGCCGACGATCACAGCACTGGTATCGAGGTTAGCAACATCTTCTTCCCAACTTTTCCCGGTCCGAAAATCATACGAATTCCCCTTCTTCTCCGCCGCCAGGTTGGCGAAGGTCCTCTCGAGCTGGGCCGTGGCTTCGTCCCGGCCCTTCAGGTCCGAGTCCTTCCCGGAGGAAGAACCGGGACGAGGCGCCGCCGCGGCTGGCTTGGTAGGTGAGGCCTTCTTGGTGGCCGCCGCCCCCTTCGCCGCCGCGGGCTTCGTGGCTTTCGCCTTCGGCTTGTGCTTAAAAACGTGATCAAAAACTGACATTGTTGGCGCTGGTAACCTGCTCAGGCTGGAGGGGTTGTCGGAGTTGGTGAAAAAAAGATCGTAGCCTGAGGGATCCGAATTTTTTGGTATCCTGATCTCGTGGTCGTCAAACAAGAATTTCTGTTGAGAAAGTCAGAAGTCTGTGCGAAATAAGTGTTGTCGTGTGCTTCACAATAGAACTGCGAGCTCTTATTGTTTCCCCGTTGAATAGCAACAACAGCGCACACACAATAAGTCCCAAACCCAACACCACAACCTCAGGCACACCAATACCAACAGCAGCCACAAAACAACCAGCATTAACAAAAACACCACATACCGGATTGGCCCCCAGCGCCAATTGAATGTCTCCGCCATTTTGGACACAGGCAATCATGTCCTCAATGACGCTCTGGCTCAGGGTGATGGCGAAGGCCTGAGCAGGAAGCCCAGCGGCAATCTCGGGCGAGCTCTCGAGGAGCAGCCCATTGTCTGGAATATTGAGCACCATCTTGCCGACTTCTTTCGATTCCCCTCCTTCCCCTTGCGGGCCTCACTATGTCTTCCCCGGCGTATTCACGCCTTCCGTCAAGGTCCTCCTCTTTTGCCTTCGGGTCACCGCCTCGTTGGTGGATTTGTTTTATTGCAAGTATGTCATGCGTATCGTCAGGAGGAGCGTTCGTTTTGAAGGTCTCGGTTCGGGGGGAGAAGCAGATGGCCGACGAATGTTGAACTTGTCCGTGTAGGATATCTAGAGTTGTTTCGAAAAGGAGAAGGGGAAAAGCACGTCTGGCCTCCCAGAAGCTCAGACGAGGCCCTCACAGAGGTGACGTGGTAGATGTTTGCAATTGCCAACCAGGCAGCATGTGAACAACGACTCAACAAGGAGACCAGGAAGCCGCGACTCCGTCAAGCATGCGGTCCGATCTTTGTGATGGACCAAACTCGGACGTCTTGCTGACCTGTCCAGGTCACTTGGGCAGATATTCGGATGTTGATTGAGGATGTGGAGACCGGATCTGAGTATCAGACGAGGTTCACAGGGCCGAGGCCGTTTCGCAGAGCCCATGCACCTGATCGCCAGCACCTCGTGGGTAGGACAGGTTTGAGATGTGGGAGGACAGAGTGCCAAGCCAGGTTCTGGTGACGACGGTTCGGGGGGTGACGTCCGGTCGACTTGGAGTATGTTCGAGCGGTCAGGGAGGTAACGGGTATGGGACGGAGGAGCGAAGAGCTAGGTCGTTGGCCCAGGGATCGGAAAGTCGGAGGTCAAGCAAGAATGGCTAACGAGAGGCAGGGCGTAGGTAGTGGAGGAAGAGTATGGTGGCGCCTTGGGGATGGATCGAGCCTGGAGGTGAAGGACAACAGGGGAGATGTCTCCAGTGACAGGAGAACAAGATGGATGGACTCCCCTAGGACTCGACGACGCCAACGTGAGGTGTTGGAGGCAACGGCAAAGCGAGTGTAAAGAGGGTTGGCAAAGAGAGGGACGGAGGAGAACGAGAGGCACGGCCGAGGGCGAACGAGTGACGACCTGACCTAAGCAACCGAAGCAACGGATGGGACCTGAGTGGATGGGACTGGACGGGGGACCAGCGGACAGGCCAGGGCGGAGCGGGAGAGAGCGTGAGTGGGCTGCTGCACCGCTGCAACTGCTCCACGACCGGGGGGCCACGCCCAGAAGCGACAGCGGGTGGTCCCCACAACACGGGTCCCTTGGCATGGCGTTACGGGAGTAAGTTACACTGTGTTACAGCACTCCATCACCGGGCTGGCCTATGCTTTCTGTCTGGGTTTCTTCCAGAAAGGACTGGGGCGCCGAAGCGGCTCTTTGGTTTCCCACCTCCATACACCGTACAGAGCCCTTCAGGACCTGGCTGCCCTGGCTCTGGGTCGACCGAGGAAGAGCGAAGTCTCAACGGAGACGAAGTGGAAGAAGAGGCGACAGACGAGACGAGGCTGGACAGGGCAGCTTCCAATCCAGCGAAAAGACAGTCGGCGACGCCCCAGACAAGCAGGGCGGCCCGTCTTCTGGCCTTCCCTCCACACCCAAACGGGCACCCCTGACGCTGGGCGGACATCGATCCGTGACAGGACGGATTACGGGTACGGTTCGTTACGATACGATGCGTTACGACCCGGGAGCATCCTTGCATACTTTCTTCTCGTCTCGCCCGGGCCGCGGCAGCAGCAAGACGGGAGGTCATGGGATGGATGTGGATGGCGGGTGGTCAGGGATGCCCAATGGTGTGTGGTTGAGGACAAAGGCAGACGCCAGACGGGAGTCCTGTAACTAACTGGAGCGTCAGCCATATTGCGCTCGTTATTCGAGGGACTCAATGATTTTGTTTGTTTGTTCTCTCATCTTGACGGCTTTGCACAGTGGGACAGCCAATGCCTGCTTTGTCAGACGCAACTCCTTGCACCGTGGCGGCAAAGGCGCCCAGGCCACCGGAAAGCCAAACACAGGCGAAGGGCCTGGCCGTCGTTCCCCGAACCCGCCATCGCTTGCAGTGGAGATGAGCTTCGCCTGCGAATTGTGGGGCCTTGGCTCCCTTCAAGTGGATGGAACTCAGATCATCAGAATGGATGCCTCGTTCGCCGTGTTGAATGGTTGAGGACGATCCTCGAAAATGAAGGCCAAAGAATTTGGATTGTGTGAAGGTCGATTCTTCTCCCTACCTGATTGGAAAAATTGATTCCCTCAACCTTCATTTGTCCCTTCCTCCCTTCAGGGATTTCACTTCTCTTTTGCACAATCTGGAAACTGCGCTCAACAAAGATCTTGATGGCGCCTTCCCCTGGCCCTGCTGGAGGATGGATCTCAAAAAGAAGCAGCAACTCCACTTGCCTGCAGCAACCCACGAAAGGAAGTCGAAGTGGCTCGTTCCTTGGACTGAAATGGTCCACCTTCCGTCACCAACCCAACGCAGTGGAGAGCCGAACAACAACAGGAACAACAACAACGGCCAATCCGTCAGCCACAAGCTCAGCCTCTCGGTAGTCCCAAAACATCAACAACGTTTCTGTGAAAAGCCGATGGCTATCCTCAAAATGGGGCGGTTCCAGGTGCACACGTGTTGATGGCATCTCTGGGCTGAGAAATTGTATCCTCCTCTCTTTGCTTGACACTTGCTTGACACTGTTGTGTTTTTTCCCACGGTCCCGTCGAGGTTTTTCTTGCATGTCCGGTTGGGTTGGGTTGCTTCTTTTCTTCTTCGATGCCAAGCCGATCCCACCCACCATCTCGAACGCACATCTCGGCAAGTCTCGGCGGTCCCGGGCGGTTCAGCACACACGCGCAAAGAGAGATATGAAAATGCCAGCCAAAAGGCCGATTAACCCATGCGTGTTGTTGCACCATCCGCGTACGATGACGAAGACGATGATGAGCAGAGATGTGGGGTTTGGAAGTACTCCTAGTCCACTGACTACTAGGACTAAAGAGACGCTCCATTTTAGTCATGGTTCTCATGGTCTTCATCTTTCCGTCATCCCACGTTTTTGAAGGACTGGTGGCGGACATCCACGGGCGGGCGGCGGGTTGGCAGCCTCCGGCACCGGTTCCAGATCGCCGGGTCAGTCAAGGCGGGATCTTCGCGAGGCTCCTGACAAAACACCTCCCCTCCTTTTGACTGTCGATCTCTCGTCTCGCTTGTTACCCGACTTCCCTTTCATTTTCCACAGAGATGCGACATTCGTGATGCCCAAGCTTACGGAGTAAATACCTCTCTGGCATAAATGGGCGCTGTGTAGATCGTCAGATCTCTACGGAGTAAAGTTGGCGGAGCCCAAACTTTGCGGGGGACTGGTCACACACAGTGCCCGCTCTTTCTCTTGGTGTGCTGACAAAGAGTGCTCACTAACCCCCACGAAAATGCCAGTGTATTTTTTCATCGGAGCCCACCATGTCAAGGACGTCAGGCACGGTGATGATGACATGCGTGGGCAGCCTGGTTGCGTACTCATACTGTGGTGAGCAGCGAACAATTACATGGGCACAGCTGCGAGTCATGGCCTAAGGTGCCTGAGGTAAGGTAAACTAGGTTCCGTTTGACGAAAGGAACCACCACCCTTTGCTGTGTGTCCCACATCGTCAGATTCCGTGTAACACTGCAACTCAGATTAAGAATGCGCAGAGGGCTCAGAAATCTTTGGAGGCCTAAACCTTCGTCTCTACGCTCCATATACAAAGTCAGGCGTCAACAATCTCTATTGCATAGTGTCTATGACTCCCCACCGGAAAGTCCTTGACACTGTTGGCTCCCTCGTTCTGCGGCACCGAAATCGCAGCAGCGCAACCCAGAGCAGGGCGGCTACCTCGTTAGCACATATGCGGCGCAGGGGAAATGGCCTTATACTACCGGGCGAGAGGGCGGCGGACGCCGAGCTCATACCCGAGACTCGCAAAAAGGGCCGTTGACCGGGTTGGGCTCAAGGATGACGTGACACGGCAGCATGCGTCTGGCATCTCCAACCTGGTCGGGGCCGGGACGTACCTACTGTGTTATCCAGGTGCTTAGAACTAGGTCGAGAGTGCTCGACATGTTTTCTTCCACCGAAACCTACCTCCGTATGCGTACGAAGTAGTAGAGCGGCGGAATTTGGTGGCGAGAGGATGGAAGCTCCGAGACCTCGTCTGTCCGTCTAGACAGTACGTATTGTTACAGTGAAAGACAGAATTTGGGGGTCAAGACCTGACCTCGTAAAAAGGAACGAGATTTTCAGCCCGGCACTATTTTTGACTCGAAGCATTGATTGAGCAGGCGGGAAACCCGAGATTCAGGAACAAAGACTCAGAACATCCCGTCAAAGAGGGATTAACATAATTGAGGATTCTTGAGGATTCTTGACCTAATAACCAGAGAACCATGAAGCATCTTGTATCTTGTGGAGGGGGTATGGCAACAGCCCGGTATTATTGCCCTATACTGTGACGCCTCTCGCCTCTTTGGTCAGCAAAATATCCCAATCGAGATGGAGGGTCGGGAGGATGGGGCGGGGGGAATCCAGAATGGAGGGATTCCCCGAACCAGTCCGACATCTCGTTCTTGTATTGTACACACCTGACATACATGACCGCTCCAACAACGATACTTCAGTCATCCCCGAGATGCCCGATATCTCGGTGACTGTGCCTCATCAGAACCAAACTCGCGACTGCATCTCGACTTGTTGGTGAACCCTAAGCCTCCATCAACATGGCTGCCTATTCCGTTCCTTTCTCGCCGTCATGGAAAAGCCCCACCAATGCGACGGCACCCGAAATCCATTGCTGTGTCATCGCCGTTTATCCATCAAAAAGAGCCCGGTGGATTCCACGCACATAATTACCTACCTAACTATTTCCTTGACTCTTCCAAGCTTCCCTCGTCAAATACGTAAGTATTGCCGCATGCATGTCTCACACCAGATCCTTTGCTTTCGCAGCGGCGAACACAGTTTCCAGGTCCCTGCCGGCGACGCAACACAACAGCCCGGCCAGACCCGGGTGTCCCTTCAATATTCCGGCAGACCTTGCTTTTTTCTTTCTTTTGTTTTGTGTTCCGGATTTCAGGGAGACCAAAGCAGGCTGTTGTGGAAAGACATTTGCTGCGAGATGAGAGCTGAAGCAACGCGGGGCCTCCGGGTTTGAGTATCGTAGCGGACCTGGCTGCAGATCTCAGCTGCTCTGTGACATCAGGCGCCCGATCAATGCTTGTTCCCTCTCGAACTCGGGTAGTTACCTATTTTACCAGAACCTGAGACTGGCAAAGACAACAATAACGACACATACTGCTACCTACAGTGTCCGCTGTAGAAATTGTCTCCTCTCTCAAGTCCGCACAAAGAATGCGAAATCCGAGGTGACGTTCCATCGCAACGTTGCTCATTTAGTACCGGTACGGTATCGTACAGAGTATCCCGTACCGTCAAACGTCACAGTCGCCTCCACTCCGGGCCATCGCGTGGCTGGGTGGGCCTAAGAGGTTCGGCAGCGGAAGCGGAACCCCGCCAGCGCCAGACTTCCCACCGAAATTCCGGGGGATCGGCGACCACTGATGGCCATTGGGGACCACTCTCTCACATCACAACGCTGGGGCAAGAGGCGATTCTGCTGGAGTTGGTTGGGGTCGAAATGGAGGTTGATGGTCTCTCACGATGCTTGTCATGCCATCCTGAGGCCTTGAGATAACTATCTCTCAGCAGCATCCCCCAAGCGGATTTCTTGGTATTTCAATACTTAATATTCCTGATGTGAGCAAATCCGGGTCATTTGTGCTGACGGTCAAACACTTGCGCCGAACAAGGTCGGCATTCCCCCGCCAATGGGTCAGCAATGAACCCCTCCATCTTTGTCCTCCAACCCGGCCTAGGTAGACAGGTAAGCAGCCCAGGCTTTGAATGAATGGGCGGATGGTCTGTGATGGTCACCGAGCCTGGCTCTCGCGGAAGTGAGGGGTCTACCTTACCCGGCTGAATTTTTGCGGGGAAGAAGACTAGTTTGTCTCTCTTTGGGTTTGTGGCTTTCATGGCCTTTTGCAAACTTGCTCTGTCACAACGTCTCGCTCTTTTGGTCATCTAATGGGTGGCTGGCGCCTGTGCGTGTAGTTACATACAATCTGCTTCCGGAGTAACTTGACCCGTCGAGCGTAGATTTAGTTCTCGGACCATTGGGCCGTTACAAGATGCTATGTCCCGGTAGGATCCGTCCGGGGTTAATATGGCTAGAGAACACGTCCAGAAGGGAAGAAGACAAGTCAGACAACATGCCGGCCCGGAAGCTTCATCCGGGGAACGGGGCAATCTTGTCGACAAAAACCTCCGTGAGCAAACCATGATGCTTCAACCTAAGTTCGGATTTCGGACTAAGACAGGACGTAGGTATGAGAGAGGTGGCCAAGATGGACGGATTTATGTACGACACCCAATAGTTCCCATCACGTCAGCCACGGACCCAGACACACTGAGCGGCGCGGTCTGTACTGTACGAAAGACAACCAGCAAGGCAGGATAGCATGATGTACCTGCGTGTCTGATGCGCAGCCGACACGTGCGTGGCCGGACCGGACCCCGCGTCCCTGTCGGTTCCGTCACATCTTCTTGTCCTGCGTACGCAAGACAGTATATGCTCGTGTCTGCCTTCTCGTCTGCTCGTTTTCTCAGTTATTTCCGCGGGGCATGACGACCTCCCTCCCTCCCGCTCGGGCAGGTTCTTTACCCCAGAGGTATCTCTCCTCGTAGCGTGCACGTATATTCATATGCGTGGCAATAAGCGAATGGAGTGCTGTAGCGGTTAGACGGTACTCCGTACCTCGAGATTTCCCTGTCGGGATGGCCGCATCTGAGCACCACACATCCAGGCCATGGCTGTCACAAAACGCACGGCATCCAGCAAAGGGCAAGGCATTTCGTTCCGTTCCAGACTCTGTACTCCGTGCTCTGTAGTTCCATTGTAAGGTAAGATCATCTGGGCGGAGGAGGCAGCGAAAAGAGGAGGGGAATATCCAGGCAAGGATGGAGCGCCTCCTTCGTCATCCTGTTCTTCACCCTCTCACACACTAAGACCTGACCAAGGCGACTGCCAGCCACAGCCTGCTTCCTCGCTGCCGCAAAATTGACTGCTGGACTACTGCGTCCATTCGGTCTCCAATGCATCTCGTTGCAGCTCTTCACGCTTAGCGCCAACGTGGTAGTATACAGCACAGCCAAACGATCTTTCTTTTCGCGACGACTTGCCGGACAGCCTTCTCTGCTCTCTGCCCGGCAACTCTCTCTCTCCAAAAATGGATTTGACCGGCACCAAGCCCCGCCGCTGTGCAACGTTTCTGTCCTATTTTGGTTTAGCGAGATCTCCCGAAGCAGAAGTGACGGAAAGCTGCTTGGAGCGTTCCGTGCTCCGTTCACTTGTTGCCGCCCCATCACTTCGGTTCCCTCTGCTGATTTCCATTCAGCTTGTCGCTACGAAACATGAAGGTGAAGCAGAGCAGAGGGCCGGCATTCGTGACCAGAGCAGAGAGGGACAACTGCGCTCAAGAGATAAACACCTATCTGATATGGACTATTTTTCAAGCGTCTCAGCTCAAGCTCTAAAAGCAAAGGGGAACACGGGGAATCAACCAAAAAGAAGTTCTAATATGCCGAAACCAACCAGATCCCACGACTGCGGCACCACACGTAAAAACATGCCGGAGACAACGACGGGATCTCCAGGTACATACCGCACAAAACACGACCACAACCATCTTACATGGCGTGTTATACCCCCAGAAACACCTTGCCCATCAGCAGATCATGATCCTCTCCCGCTCATTCGATTCAGGGACTGCCGCAATGCCGTGCAGGTTTCCGAGTCTCCCGTCTCTGACTGATGTCATGGCATCTTGCTGGTGCCGAGAGGGCCGACGGACAAGGGAGACTCGCAACATTCCTTGGAAGCATCCCGACCATGACAGCTTCTACCTACCCCACCATCCATGCCGCAAAGTAAAATCATCAGCAGGCAGACTGGGTGCTGTGTGCTGAGTGTAGACGCAACGTAAAATCCTTCTCAAATCGAAATACCGAACCTAACCTACCTGAGGTACCGTCCTGCTGCGCGCCTATGTGCTTCCGTCACTATTGCTAGCACCACCCCGAACCAACCACGCCCTAAACACAACCCCGTGACCTCCGCCTCACCTTGGCCGCGTCAGTCGGTCTCGTGACGGGCCCGTGACTTGGCCTACATACAGACAGAACTTGGTCAGTAACTCAACCTGGACTGGCTGACAGACGAGTCGCTCGGCCAGCCAGTGGCCGCATGTGTCTGTTAGTTTGGGCCTGCGCCTAACGGCCGAGTTTGCAGGCCCAGTCGAGGCGAAGATGAAAAGTGGAATATTGCCTGTTCTTTGCGACCACTTGAGACGTACATGCATAGTATAATTAGGGAGAAAAAATAAGAAAGGAGAAAAAAATGGAATAGAAGAAATCTGCAACAAGTGTTGGAGCCAAAGGATTTGTGTTTCAAGATCGACAGGGAAAACCTCATACCCATGGCATGACCGTTGGAGCGGGCTGAGCTGAGCTGTATGTGTGTTTGCGCCCCCCGCTCCCCCCGGTGAGTCGTACCTGAATGAAGAAGTTCGAAGACCGAGGGGAGGTAATGTATCTGATACAGGGACACACAGGAGGCGGCGGGCACACGTCCCCGAGACTCAGCACATCCCGGGGTCGGTATAAATAACTACAGGACAGGACCTATACGATCCCTCTGCGCACCCATCCTTTTGGGGTTGATGTAAGCGGACTGGGCTTGCCCACGTCTGACAACAGGACGAACGCAGTAGAATGAATGAGAACCTGTTCCTGCGTCGGGGAGTTCCCGCTGGGACGGGCTGTGCCGCACAGCTGCCTGCCAACCGGTCGGTCAGGGACATGTGGCCCAGTGATGATGATGATAGGGTTGATTCAGCCTTGCTTGCTAGATTCCCTCATCTACCTACAAGGTCGCCCGTTTGGGCTGATGTTGGGTGGGTGTATGTGTGTGTGTCTATGTAGATGCGCCACCCAAGAGCGATCCTCCTACGCACAGCAGCACCACCATGATGGTCCCACACACTCCCAACCCTTCAACGGCTTAGGACTTGAACCTGCGAAGTCCGGACGTCAGTGTAACTCGCTGACACAGATGTATTGGCCTCTTCCTTTGGTTCCAGTACCAGATCAGGAAATCCAAGGCCGAGGGCGGTTCCACGAGTTGACGTGTAACTAATTCTTGGTGATGAGAAGAGGTGATTGTACAACTGTGTACTGTTGTGGCTCACGCAAAGAGAAGCATGTGAACGGAAGATATGTGTGAGAGGTACGTGTCTCTGCCTCATGGCATAGACTGTTGTTGATGCCAGTAGTATGGAGAGGGAAGGCGAGTGTGTCTATTGGTACCAATATGTTTAAGACCAATATAGTATGAGAACGGAAAAGTTGGACCGGAGCAGGCATGGAAAACGGAGTTCCTCTTACTAACAACGGGATGATGAAGTTGGGAACCTGAAAGCAGGTTCCATTGTCTCCAGTCCCAAGTTTCGTCAACGGGAAGTCAATGTGAACAAGAGAAGACCAAGACTGAGCCAGAATGAAGGAGAATCACTTCGTTTTTGTCACTCGAGCCAGTCTGTCCAGGAGGTAGACGATAGTTTGGAGACAACGATGGAAAGAAAACAAACGAACCATGCAGATCAATCTTCATTGTTGTTCCTGTCCTAGGGTATCTTCACCTAGGCCAGAGAAGCATTTCTTTGAATGACTACGGGCAAACGAAAATGGACTAGAAGTTGCCAGACTGGTTTGTCATGGTAAACCAGAATGAAAACATCGAACAATGACCTGTCAATCAGGAACACCAAATAAAAACGGGCTCCTCATCCTCAACGTGGCCTTGGTATATTTGGCATCATGACTCACTCACTACCCAGACGGTCACTCAGCTCTCATAACATATCTCAACCAGCCATGGCTGATGCTCGTTTCTTTATGCTGCCTCGATTCTACATCTCAGGCGTTGACTCTGATCCAGACGACTCCAACGAGCAAGAGTACTATTCGGCTCGTGGTCCAAGCAGTCCAAAGCTCGAGGGAATGGGCTGGATCCAACATCCCAAGCCGAGCTACAGGCAGAAGATGAAGGATAGAACAAGTCTCGTCTCCGACATCAAGAAGCACCATGTGCCCAAGACGCCATCGCCACCGCTCATCAGCAGTCCACGCAACCAGAATCCCGGCATCGACGCAGCACTGCGTAACCTTTGCCACGAAGTTACCGCCTCCATCAGGACGTTCCAATACATCGTGGACAGCTTCGAGGAGGACACTGAGGCACTACAAGGCTGGGCAGAGCGAGAGACGCTCGACGTGATCTGGAGAAACAAGGTAAAGGATATGTGCAGCCGAAATAAGGTCGACAGGCAGTGGATCGAAGGCACTGCACAGCGAATTACCACTGTAAAGGCCTTCATCAAGGAGGCGGTGAGGCAGGCCAAAGTCCTTAAAGCGACCTGGGACAATAGGTACGAAATCGAGCGCCAGATCCGGACGGCCAAGAAGATGCTACCCTATTGCGACGGTATCATCAATCTTGCCCGACGGGCTGCGAACGAGGCCCAGGCCTGCGAAGAGCTGGTGATCGAGCTGGAAGAGGTACAATGGATGTTGGGTCGCTGGAAGAACCCATGGATCTGTGAGTGTCCAAACATTGGAAAAGAAATCAGGCGGCTGGATTCGTTCGGTATGCTGAACCTTGCGTGCACAGATGGGACAGCGAGGGAAGATAGCGAGCATAGCGGATCGAAAAAGCGGCATGGCACACAAAAGAGATACCGACGTGAATCGGAATCGACCCAGAAAACCGAAGAGTCTGAGAACCCAGATGGCGAAGAAGAGCAGGAGCAGGAGCCGCCATGCGAGTCGGCGAAAGAGGAACCGCAATCACCGGGGTGGGAGAGAAGTGAGACAGGGAAGGATTGGTAGCTTTCCACGTAGGTATCCATGTTTGCGAGCCTTGTCGGTGGTCGGTGGTCGATGTTCGTGTGGTGTCGTTGATGTTGTAGCTCAGAGTCGATGGTTAGCAGCATCCAAACCACATCGGGATCAAGAGCCACTTCTTACCGGGGAAGGAAAAAAAGATGGTGAAGCCCCGTCCTCAACAGGATGATCGGAATCGAATTGTGTGTCCCCCACCTCAGGGAAACCCCCGAGGTAGAGCCCGCACGCTGCGTATTGCACTCAAGTGTTGGCCACAAGCTTCGTAACGGCTCTCCCAGAGGAACCTAAGGTAAGGACCAGCAATCTGCGGCGCCCGAAAGCGCAACGACAGACCGAGAATCCTTCCAGGCCCTGCTTTTCTGATGCCAATTACAGACGCGGGTGTCGCGCCAAGCCGTCACCGGCAGAGCTCGCGACCCATCGAGCAACCCGCACCACAAAAGCAGCACGGGCGCAAGATGGACGAGCCAAGAGTGAAGCCGATTCTCCGAATTTCTCATATGCTCAATAGTAGAATGGCGAAAGCACTGCTTGCGCAGGCTCTCCGTTTGTAGCATAGAAACGCAGCGTTGAAGAGGACGGGGCTTCACGAGGAAGGAAAGGAAAAAAGAAGAGGAAGAGAAACAAACAGTCGTGACGTTTTTTAGAGTCATCGAAAAGTGCGGCTCCGCGCCCCACCTTAACGCTATGGCCAATGAGATGGCGCGGAACGATAAGGCTGCGTTGTGGGGCCGCAGCCTGGGGGCCCTTATCGGAGGTCAAAACATGAACCCCACATCAACTTTTTTTTCTCGACAACTTCTGGATCACGGAGCCTGTCGGCGGCGGCGGTGGGTCGGCGCTGAAGCCGCAGGAGGCGCCGTTCTGCGGCGCCAGGCTGATAACGATGTCGGTGTGGAACAACAGGGGCATACGGAAGCGGAGGGCATCTCCGGAAGGAAATTCCGATGCGGCGGTCAGCAGCGCCGAATAACCTTCACTTCGATCTCAACACCGCGGTCTTTCATTTTTCTTCCCATTCCTGGCCGTGGTGATTTCTGTACATACTCCGTACATAGTCCTGGACTGTCGATAGCGACATCTGACGCCCCAATATTTATCTCTCATTTTCCTCCGAATTTCTAACATCTTGCTCTCCATCCCTAAGCTGAGACCATCCGACTGAGATGAAAGACACCAGCCAGACCTTCACCCAGACCAACAACGAGCTGCCACATCTATGGCAGAAACCTTCATATACCGAACTCCTGACCTGTCTGGAAGGGCTCCGCGTCCAGCTCTGCGTTTGGAATCCTCGCAAGCAACGACAGACATCCAAGACTGCCCCAACCTATGACCGCCGCGAAGTCATTTCCTTCCTGTCCTCACTCATCAGCAGCCCCCTCGCCTGGCTCAGTAGTGATGAAGAGCGAGAGGTGATATGGGATCAGGCGAGCAAGCGTATGGCGGAGCGGTGCGGCCGGACAGGTATGAAATCGGCAGAAACAATATACTAGGGGATAAGCACCCTACTTCGTCCACATGAGTCCCAGGCTAACTACCATCCCACCCAGCCATGGGCGAAATCACCCGTCACTGGCCCTTCTCCGACCCCATCACCGGCGAAGAACTCACCCTCTCCATCCGTGAGCCCCCCATTACCGGCGACGCCCTGGGCCTCAAGACCTGGGGCTCCTCCTACGCCCTCGCCCAGCTCCTACCTACCTTCTCCTCCCCCGGCGGTCCTCTCTCCCACCTCTTCCCCTCCCCTCACCACCCCTCCCCCTCAGTGTCCGAAATCCTCGAGCTCGGCTCCGGCACCGGCCTCCTCGGACTCGCCGCGTCCCTGCTCTGGCGCGCGCGCGTCGCCCTCACCGACCTGCCGGACATCCTCCCCAACCTGCAGCACAACGCAGACCTCAACACCCAACTCCTCACGTCCCGCGGTGGCAGCATCCGTGTCGCGCCCTTAACATGGGGCGTCACAGACCCCGACCGCCCCGCCGACACCGACCCCTCCTTCGTCCGGCGCCTGCACACCTACCGCCTCATCCTCGTTGCCGACCCACTGTATGACGACGACCACCCGGCGCTGCTGGCGCGGGCGATCGACGAGCAGCTCGCGCGCGACGACGCCGGGGCAAGGGCGTTGGTGATGGTGCCGAGGCGGGACGAGACGACGGGGCGGTTGCTGGGGGAGCTGAGGCGGCTGCTGGCGGGGAAGGGAGTGCCGATACGGTGTCTTGTGGAGGATGAAGTGGAGGGGAGGGATGATTGGGGTGGGAAGCCTGGAAATGAAGAGGATGATGATGAGGAGGAGGCAGTTGGGGAGGAGGGAGGGAGGAGAGTTGGGTTTTGGTGGGGGGTATTTGGAAGGGAGAGGGGGTTGGAGATGGAAGAGAGTCGGCAGGTGGCATAATCACCGCTCGGGCAGGATTGAGGTGCTCGAGATGGCGTCTGACCTGAGGATTGGGAGGTCAAATCTTTTATAAGCCGGCCTTCCTTCATCATCTTCTCTCTCCAGTTCATCTTCGATATTGTTTCTTTCAAATCGGGGAGTTGCTCCGGAGTGGAAGGCTTGAGTTTATGTCGATGGTTGAGTTGACCTGGGGATCTTGGTTTTGAAGGACGGCGTTACGGACTGGGAACGGATTAGAACAGGGCATTCAGATGAGGAACATAGATGAAGAATAGAGGAATGGGTCAGTTAGACTTGTTGATAGATCACAATAGATATGTCGAGATCTTGAAGACAAGAAAACAGCCTGGGACCTGAAAGAGGCTAACAGCTGGGACTCACAACTTTTACAGAAAACAAATCGAGCACCCGGCAAGTGACCGACGATGAATGTGGAACTTGATAATAAATTGCTATAACAGATAGAACTGTACAACGCACTCTGCACCATAGGGCCAATCACCCGACTCGGTCTAGGTCGCGACATGGATCGTTACTAGATGGTCATTATCCTCATCCCCTCATGCTTTTCCTCATAACCCCTGGCGGACACCGGTCCGTCCAGGAAGGTTCTTGTGCGGGCTCGGCCCGTAATTCAACCGCTGGCCGTGGCGGCATCTTGTCACCTCCTCCTCCTCGTCCCCAGAGTCAATGTTCACATTATAATGGTACACCCTCCTCCGTCCGTCCGTGCTGATGTTGATGTCAGCTCGCCGCCTGCCTCGTTCCGTGCCCTCGTTGTCATGGTGTGCTTGTCATGATGATGATGATATGGTGGTGGTGGCCCTGGCGTAAGCGATGCTCTCTTGATCACAGCTTCGAGAGAAGACGGAGGAGGCCGCCTCCCTACTGGGTCTTGAAGAGCAGGATTGCGACGTGGCCGCAGTAGAAGTAGAGGAAGTGCTTGGTCTCTGTATTGATGTAAGGTTTGGTCGCGAGAGGTCAGCGCGTCTGTGCTGCTGTGGCAGGTTGAAAGGAAGAGGAGAGCGGATGCGCACCATGCGTCACGAAGCTGCCATAGTTGCGGCCAACAATGCAGTGCCAAGTAGGGCCTTTCCGCTCATCCATCTGTGGGGAGACACGCGTGTTAGCGAGGAGGTCGGTGGTTTGTCACAAGCAGTTTTGCGTACGGTTCTCTTGATGTACTGAGCGATGTCCTGTAGAAAGTCAAAGGTCAGCAGGAGAACAAGGCAGCTTGGAAAAGTCGGGATGCAAACCTTCTCGATAGGGAACTTCGAAACGGCCTCCTTAGCTGGGAGCGCGGGTCAGCGGGGAGTCGAGCTGCTGAATAGATGTTTGAGATGCCACATACCCACATCGAAGACCTCCTGCTGCAAGTCCTCGTTCATGTCCGCGCTCTTGACCTGGATGTCGATCTTGGCGGGATCGAGGGGAGTCTTGGGCTTGGGAGGCATCGTGATGGTAGAAGTTGTTGAACTAGTGTCGTGTCGTTGGTTAGTTCGACTCTATTCTTCGGTGACGTCGGCATCCTGATCCGGACAGGATGCTCGGTGTAGTAGGCCTTGAGTGTGTTTGCCTCGGGCGCAACGTGAGGGGGACATGAGACAGCCACACCAGGCAAGGCTGTGTCGCATTTCCGGTTCCGGGACGCGGGGATTCACTCACAAGCAAACAATTGAAGGTGCAAGAGATTAATGATGATGCTCAGGACGGCGTTGTTTCGGTCACGGACGATCGTGCAGTCAGGTCTGTTGTGTTCTTCGGGCGTGGTGATGATTGAAGAAGGCTGGTGATGAAGATGGAGGTTGGTCGTCAGGGAGACGGTTCGGGTCGGCACTTAAATCGAAAACGGATTTGGGACCAACCATTGGCTGGTCTGACGCGCGTTGAGCCCCCAAGAAGGCTGAAGGGCAACAAGAGCTGCTCAGCGGCTGCAAGCTGGAAGGCCTGAGAACCTGGAAAGCAGAGAGCCAATGGCTCGGGACACCAAAAGTGGGGTTTTGCCAGGCGGTGTGCAGCTGAGCATCGCGCAGCCAAGACCTGAGTCCCTGTCTCGGTCCAGATAAGATAAGCCTTTGCTGTGGAGCCTCAAAATTTCTATGGAACACCAAGCTTCGCAGCAAACCGCGACAACTTTTTTTTGTCCCTCCAAACAAGAGCTCGAGGTCTATCAACGACCAACCCACCTTCACCAAAACCCCGGAATGAGCCCAAGGTAGCACTCCTCCATTCCCGGATACTGGGATTAAGGAGCCAAAATGTCAGTCACCGAGTCGTCTCGCATTTTCGTCAAGAACCTGCCTCCCAACATCACCGAGGCAGAGTTTCGCAAACATTTTTCGGCGCAGGGTCGCGAAGTCACCGATGTCAAGCTCATTCCCGGCCGCCGCATCGGCTTCGTCGGCTACAAGTCGGCCGATGACGCCGCAAAGGCCGTCAAATACTTCAACAAGTCCTTCATCCGCATGTCCAGGATCAATGTCGACTTGGCCAAGCCGGTAAGCCAACCTCGCTCTCTCCGGTGATTGCGGGGACAGTTATTGATCATGCATGCAAGATTACAGACTCGATTTCGCGACCGCCTGCTGCCAAGGATGCCTCACGGACCGCTGCGCCAGCCGGGTTGGTGGCTCGACCCAAGCCTAATGAACCCAGCGTAGAGCAGCCCAAGGAGGAAAATCCAAAAAAGCGGAAACGCGATGTGGACGAGAACGATCCGAAACTCCAAGAGTACCTGGAGGTCATGGGCCTACCACCCAAAAAGGCCAGGGAACAGGCGCTCAGGGACAACTCGCCAGTCTCAGCCATGGCCCCACCAGTTATCGAGGCTGGGGAGAGCGACGACGAGTACGAGGAGATCCCAGCGCTGAAGTCAAAAGGCGCCGCCCCAGCAGTGGCTGCCAAGACAGATGCGCCTCCTGTTCCTATGGAGGTGGATGAACCCTCGATTCCTGCTGCAACGGAGCAACCGTCGAGGACCGTGGTACCCGTGGCTGCGGATGCCGATGACGACGATTGGCTCCGTTCCAGGACAAACCGCCTGCTTGATCTCGTGGATCCGGATGATCCCAACTTCTCCACGCGACCTCCTGTTGGAGCAACTGCACCCGCGCCTCCCGCCGCAGATTCAACAGAGGGCCCCAAGCCTGCGAATGAGAGTGCCGAGGTTGACATCAACAACGCCAACGCCGACGCCTTAGCCCACTCAGACGCAATCCACGCTGAGAGTGCCGAAGAAGCCATCGAACAAGTCAAGAAGACTCGCCGGCTGTTCCTCCGCAACCTCAGTTATAAAGTCACGGAAGACGACATCCGGGACCACTTCAGCAAGTTCGGTGCTCTCAACGAGGTAAGCTCCTCTTTGTTTTCCTTTTTATTTATGTACGGCCGCCCTGTATGATGAACCCCTTGATAGGGACAGCTTATGCCAATGGCATTTGATGAAAACCTTTGGGCTCAGTATTTAGTAGATGCTGGAGATTCTGATCAAAAGGGCCGATTCTTATCATGTTATTGTTTCTCATGCACCAGTCATGCGGCTCTCGCTGACACAGTTCCAGGTGAATGTCCCCTTGGACAGCAAGGGCCAGGCCAAGGGGTTCGCCATGATTCGGTACGAGCAGCCCGACGCGGCGGTAGCGGCATTCCAGACGGATGGCTCTGTCTTCCAGGGCCGCATCGTCCACATCCTCCCTGCCGCTGCCAAGAGGGAGAACAAGTTAGACGAATTTGCCCTTTCCAAGCTGCCTCTGAAGAAGCAGCAGTTGCTGAAGAAAAAGGCCGAGGCCGCGACCAGCACCTTCAACTGGAATTCTCTCTTCATGAGCCAGGATGCGGTTAACACAGCCATAGCTCAGCGCCTCGGAATCTCCAAACACGAGCTCCTTAACCCCACCGACGCGTCTGCCGCGGTGAAACAGGCCATTGCCGAGACCACGGTCATCCAGGAGGCCAAGAACTACTTTTTGGAGCATGGTGTGAACATCGAGGCGTTCAAGACTCAACAGAGAGGAGATACGGTGATTTTGGTCAAGAACATTCGGGATACCACCCGCGAAGAACTGAGGAAGCTGTTTGAGGAGCATGGTACCGTGCTGAAGGTGTTGATGCCGCCCAGCGGCACTATCGCCATTGTCCAGTTCGCGCAGCCTGCGGCTTGCCGAGCGGCGTTTGCCAAGAAGGCGTACTCGCGGTTCAAAGACCAGATCTTGTTCCTGGAGAAAGGACCGAAAGGGTTGTTTGTGGATCCCCCGGTCCCGGTACCTGAGCAGCCGGTCGGCGTCTCGAAGCCGTCCGTTGCCGATCTCCTGGGCCAGGACGAGGCTGAGGACCAGCAGCTCGAGACATCATCTCTGTATGTGCGTAACCTCAACTTCTCCACGACCAGCGAGGGCTTGGCCAAGGCCTTCCGGTCGCTGGAGGGATTCGTGAGCGCGAAGGTCAAGACCAAGCCCGATCCCAAGCGGCCGGGTCAGGTGCTCAGCATGGGTTTTGGGTTCTGCGCCTTCCGGACCAAGGAGCAAGCGCAGGCG
This sequence comes from Mycothermus thermophilus, assembly GCF_041956435.1. Lineage (NCBI taxonomy): Eukaryota > Fungi > Ascomycota > Sordariomycetes > Sordariales > Chaetomiaceae > Mycothermus > Mycothermus thermophilus. Next base: position 4,179,415 of record NW_027191427.1, read on the forward strand.
GCGCTCAAGGTCATGGATGGCTACGTGCTTGACGGTCACAAACTTCAAGTGAAGGCGTCGCACCGGGGTCTCGACGCGGCCGAAGAGCGGAAGCGGGAAGACCTGGCCAAGAAGGCGGCGGCGCAGGGCACCAAGCTCGTCATCAAGAACCTGCCGTTCGAGGCGACCAAGAAGGACGTGCGCGCACTGTTCGGGACGTACGGCAAGCTGGTTGCGGTCCGGCTGCCCAAAAAGATCAACAACTCGTCGCGCGGCTTCGCGTTTGCCGAGTTTGCTACGCCTAAGGAGGCGCTCAACGCGCTTACGTCGCTCAAGGACACGCACCTGCTCGGGCGGCGCTTGGTCATTGACTTTGCCAAAGCGGACGAGGTGGATCCCGAGGAGCAGATCAAGGCTATGGAGAAGAAGATGCGCAGCCAGGTGAACAAGGTCACGCTGCAGCAGCTGACGGGTGGGGGAAGGAAGAAGGTCAATATTGGTGACCGCGGGGGAGGGGATGAAGACGAATGATACCTGAGCTAAGTTAGCATGAAGAATCGAGATTCTGGCTGGATGTCTCACACAGACCCCAACCAATGCAGGACAAGACTTCTGTCAAGCCAGGCAGAAGAACAATGTCTAAGTTGAACGAATTTCTGTGTAGACGCCCTTGCCAAGGAGAGAGGCGTTCCGCCCTCTCTGCCCTGTGTTGTCCCTTGCAGAATCCCCACACCGGAGTGTGTCGTCTCTGAAGATTGTTTGGCCAGCCACATGCGCCTTTCCCGTTGCGTCCGTTTTGTTCCGTCCCTGTTGACGTGCAGGTGAGGTGTGGTTGTTGCTGCTGCGTAGGGCTAACTAGAGTCACCCGTCGGGTTTTTCTGGTTCCCGCTCTTGCATGCCTTTGCCCAAGTCACCTCCGAGACGCCGCCGCAACATCGGACTGCGCATCCACATCGTCTCAAAATCCGGTTGCGTTCCAGTCGAGGATTCTGTATCGGGAAGTGGTCGAGATGGTTGGGAGGGGGCAACAAGGGGATGTTTGGTGACGACAGGATCGTAGCCAAGGTCATGATGCATCCCTATCAAGAGGAGTATGGAGGGGGAGGGGAGGAGGGAGGTGGAGGAGTAGCAGGAAGAGGGAGTGATCCTAGCTTCATGCAGAGGGCTGGCCGTAGAACAAATATCCCCTCTCCCCTATCCCCGCGATCCCTTCGAGGGGCATGTTTGAATGCCTCTCTAAACTGCTGCCAGTCGGCCGTCCGTATCTTATATCTGACTTCTGGCTCGCAGACCGGTTCACCGTCCATTCCTCTCTAGCATAGCACAGCATCTTTGGGGCCTTTTCCGTTTTGCGTGCCTCTTCTGCCTGCCATTCGCCATCGTCACCGTCAGGCGTCAGCCAGGCTTTTGCGTCTGCCTGAGGGCGTGAGTTTGTTGGTGTGCGCCGTGCTGTGGTGGTGACGAGGCCGGACATCTTGGTAAGGTCAGGCCAGGTCAGGTCAGGTAGCTATGGAACTCACCCTCCGGATCCCCGTCCTATCGCCACCGGAGCACTGCTCGTCGACCTCCTCCTCACCGGACCAACATCAGCATCACCAGAACCACCACCTCGGGTTCGAGGACCACTGCCCTCCGCCGGGCTCGGCCTCAATGACGGCATCGTCGTTCACGGCGATTGCTCGCCAGCCCCTGCAGGAGTCGACGGCGAACATCCAACACCATCCTCCTCACCAACATCACCATATGGCCTGGTATACCCAGCACCAGCCGCATCAGCAGCATCAACATGTCCTCTCATCCATCGCCCCGGGGCTGATCCCCCCTGTTTTGAGGACCCAGTCCGCCTCATCCTCATCGTCGTCATCATCTTCATTATCGGCGGTATCCTCGCCGATTGGAGACGGGTACGGCACGACGGCGTACAATACGTCAGGGGGACAGGCGTTGTTGGTGCGGCAAAAGTTGAAGCATAATCAGCAGTATGGACTTTCTCACGGACATCATACCGGTCGCAGGACAAGCGGACGACGGCGGTCGCAGCAACAACAGCAGCAACAACAACAGCAAACCCACCCGTTCTTGACTCTGTTGGGCCCGGCGTATCAGACGTACCGGAAGAAGCAGGAGGATAAGCCGGACCAGAAGTGGCCGATGGAGTTGGAGGCGCCGTTTTTTGATGGTAAGTCCAACCATCCACCCGTCCGCGAAGGATATGTATAACTACCCAAGGTGGTTTCGATGAATGGACATGACTGACATGGACGGGTTTGTTTCTTCACCCTCTCCAGCGGTGCTCCTGATCCCGCAGATGGGCAAAGACAAGTACAATACCAAGGGCGGGCTCAAGGGCCGCAACCAGCTCATCGGCGAGTACCTCGTCCTCGCCTTCGCCAACAAGCCGCCCTCGGCTACGCCCGATATGTTGCGGCCCGAGAAGCACGACAAGCTGCGCAAGAGGGTGTCGAGCCATATCCAGGTGATTAAGAACTTTTTCAAGAGCAATCGGTGCTGTAAGTCTTTTCCGCTCCCCGTCTTCTCATTTGCGAGTGTCACTCACCATCCTAACCTCCGATATTTCACTCTCTACTCAGTCCACATGCTCTTCGGCGAGAAGCCCATCAACGAAAACAAAGACCCCATCCGCGGCCGCGACGGGGTCAAGTCGTCGCTGAAAAAACACCCCGTCCTCCTCGCCCTCAGCGAGGACCGCCTACCCCTCGAGCAGCCCAACTTTGAGTACTTCCAGCAGGTGCTTGCGCTCAACAACCTGGTGCAGTTCCGCCCGAGCCGGTGCTGGATCTTTGTTTCGCACCCGGAGGTGGTGGTGGGCCAGGACGGGACGGGGTATGTTCCCTCTTCTTCTTCTTCGTCGTCTTCTTCAGGAGCATGGCAAGGAGAGGAAGCGGAAGAGGAGCAGCAACTCACCCCGCACGACTGGCCTCACTTAACCCGCAACCTGGAGCGCGACGCCTGGCCGAAAGACGAGAGCCAGCTCGTCCGCGGCGCGCTGCTGCACGAGTTTGCGCGCGAGTGCCGCCAGGAGTACGCCTTTAGCGTGCGCATGGCGAGCCAGGACTGGGACCTCGAGTTCCCGCCGCTGTGGCGGCGGTTGAAGGAGATCACGGCCACCGTGACGGACGCGACCTGCGAGTTTTTGAGCGTGCATGTTCGGTTGCAGTGCACCCCCGAGGGCGTGCAGTTCCCGGCCGGGTCGAACTTTAGTGCGTGGGTGGAGGTGGGGTTGGAAGGGTTGGGCTTGGGGTTGGTGAATCAGAGGTGGAGGGTTGAGACGAGGTTGGTGAGGCCAGGGGAGTTGAGATTTGGGTTTGGGAGCGGGATGGAAGGTAGAGGTGAGGAGGGAGGGGAGAAGAGGAGGAAAAGGAAGGGTGGTGGGAGTGAGTACATCCATGAGGGCCCGACGGAGATCACGGCAAAGTATGCCCATCGGCCTGGGTGTGAGGGGGCCGCCGCGATTGGTGGTGGTGGCGGAGCAGGGTGTGGATGTTTTGCTCAGCAACAGCATCATCATCATTACCATCACCAACAAGGGCAGAGTCAGCGCGGCCGTCGTGAGGGTGGCGCGGCATCGCTGCACATCCCCTTCCCGGCCGGGGTGTTCGCCGAGATGTTGGCCGCCGCGGCGCAATACCCGCCGCATGCTCCGGTGGTGCTGAACAAGGAGGGGAAGCGAGAAAGAGCTTGCGCTGCTTCTGCTTCTTCATCGTCTGGAATCAAAAGGGAGGACGGGGACGCCGGCATCAGCAGCATCAGCCATGACGACGGCCTGACGCAGATGGACCTCCTCCCGCGCATCGCCATGCTGCAAGAGATCTCGTCATGCCCACCACCGTCATCGCACGCGGCGACGCAAGATACTGACCGGTGGACACTGCGTGCGGTGGTACTATGGACGTTCGAGTCGCTGTACCGGTGGAAGAAGAACGTCCTGGAGGAGATCCCGAGCGGCGTGACTGAGTGGCGGTTTTTGACCTTGTTGGATCCGCTGAGCGAGCATCACCAGCAGAACGCCATCCTGTCGCCGAGGGGGTCGTCGTCGTTGGCGCCAAAGGGGGCTTCGTCGGCGTCATCGTCGTTGCCCTCGCCGACGGGAGGGTTGATGGTGGACGACTACAAGACTGGCTTGGGCGCATATCCCTCCTCCCACCTCCCGTCCATATCCACATCCATGTCAGCAGCGGCGGCGTCAAAATCGACTGTCGTCGTCCCACCCAGCCCGACGTATTCCCTCTCTCTGGGCTGCTCGGGCGGAATGACGGATGGGTTTTCTCCATGCCCGTGGGACGGCAGCAGCACGCCGGGCGGACTGGGTGGATTCTCCGGCTACGGCGGCGGCACCGCCGCTGCTACTGCCCCATTCCTCAACACCAACATGACCGACGGCACGGGATACAGCGACCACGGCGGCAGCTTTGCCAGTACCAACAGTTATGGACTCGACACGCCGCCTCCGAGCGCATCATTCACAACCTCGTTTTCGCAGAACTTTGACGCTCTCTCGACCACGACCGCGGAGTTGTTGCCGGGGTATCTGGCGACGACGACGGCGGCGGCGGCGGCGGCGGTAGAGGGCAGGTCGCAGGGGATGGAGAACGATAACAGCGGTATTGATGGCGGGTTGGTGGAGGTGACGGACCCGTTTCTTGCGCATGTTGGGACGTCGTATGCCGCAGGGACGATTGGGAATCATGGCGGTGGTGATATTGCGTCTGCTGGGACGGGGTGGGATGGCAGACATGGCTCGTTTGATCCGTGGACTACGACAACAACTGTGACTACGACTCAGACCACGGCGGCGGGGTATGCCGACGGCAGCGGTGCTATGGACTGGTCGAGTCAGGAGCATCAACATCAACATCAACAACAAATGTCCCTCCACCGGGGCAGCACCACCAGCACCAGCACCAACTCCAGCAACGGTTGTCGTCCCCAGCGCATGCCGCTGCATCGGCCGCATCGACGACACCACCCCTGGGTCCCCTCCATCACCACCACTACAACCACCTCGACTGGAAGCAGCAGCAGCAGCAGTAGCAGCGGCGTACAAGATCACGACCCGTGGACGCCCATCCACTCGGCGCACACATCCTCGAGCAGCAGCAGCAGCAGCAGCAGCGACGCGGGCGTGCTCTCGGCCGGGTTGGATGGGTATCTGAACCCGCTGTCCACCACTGCCGGGCCAGCCCCATCTATAATAGCAACAGCAGCAACAACACCCACCACCGCAAGCCCGGAAATAACATCCAAGGGATCGTGGATTCACATTCTCCCCGCCGCCGCCGCACATAACCACCATCACAATCCGCGCCATCTCCAACCCTATCATCAGCATGACCCAACCTCCGCTATGTCGGCGACATCAACATCCTCCTTCTCCTCTGTTACCTCCAATCTGTCTTTAGCGTCAACAGCGGGGGTGGAGATGGAGGCGGAGGCGGTTGATGACGGCGCCCCACCGGAGGGGGTTGGGGAGGAGTGGGTGGATGTGCAGTACCCTTCCTCCTCTCACCATTACCACCATCATGCCCATGCCCATGTCCATGATGCTCACGGGGACTACGCGACAGGAATGGACGTCGATATACCCCTCCAAGACGGCACCCACGACGCAGCTGATCAGCAAGATGTAGTTGACGATGATGTCGGGAGTGAAGAGATGGAAGAGCAGGACCTCGAGGAGGAGGAAGAGGGAGAGGAGTCGTTTGTCTCAGCCGTTTCGCAGGAAGAGGAGGATTACAAAGAAAGAAGGGGGAGGAATAGGTCGGAGGGGATGGTGATGGCGGGGATGAAGAGGGAGAGGGAGGAGGAGGAGCTGGAAGAGGGAGAGGATGGGGAGGGGGATGGGAGGTATAGACGGTTTCGGGCTGGTTGTTGAGTGTTAGATCAGGGTGGGAGTTTAACTGGTTGGGATGGGTTGGATAGAATGGGATGGTGTATGGAGGCTTGGAGTTGGCATGGGGAATGGAAATGTGTGTTTTTTAGTTGGGTGAGGTGGGGTTGGGTATAATTTGTAGTTTTGTTCTAGGTAATATCTAGTCATGAGAGGCCTATTTGTATTAATACTACAACTAAAGCGTGCCACTTATTATTTTGCATCCACGATGATGAGGGCTGCGGTTCAAGTTGGCAGACGTTGAAGTGCACAAGTCGATGGACTCTGTACCACTTCCAATCTCCTCGGAAACTCGAAGGAGCATGACAGAAGAACCAACAGCATGACCACATGGCGGCCGGAGTGATGCTGCAGCATCAGATCTCGCCTCGTGGCGTCTGTGCCGCTGGGTGGCAGAAACACTTGCGGTGTGCATGCGTGGGCTAACGGTAGTTACAGATATCTAGTGTGTACTCCATATGCGAGATGGCAAAATGCAAATCATTACTGCACGTCAAGTTGGCAGAGTGGAGGTTAGTGTAGGTGATGATCCATCGGTTGATGTGCCGTCAAGTGAACACACAGACAGGGGGCCCGGCAACCGGCAACATGGAAACATGATGCACCACAGCCTAAAAATGGGATGTCTGATCAGCTGTTTGCGGTCCCGTCGTCCATCTGTCAAGAGTGTTTGTCAAACACTCGCCTTGGACGTCCAGGTCAGCAGATTCCAGCTCACGAGATGTCCGGCATCTGGCCACTTTGTACAGCCCATTTTAGAAACAAATCTCGCTTCATCATCGAAACTAGGGCGAACGGCGGCTATTGCTCATATTCGACGGTCGCTTGCCAGCGTCTCGAATGCTTTTGTGCAACGCGCATTGCGGCTCTCTGTTCTGAGGCCAGCCCTGGAAATGGGTTGAAAGTGGGCTGCGGCGGCTCCTGAGGTCGCAAGCGGGAGCATCTGCAGCGAATCGCCAGCGCCAGAAGCCCCAACGTTGCAACCTCCCGGTCCCCGCCCCGTCCCAAGCCGCGGGATGACGGGAGCTTGACTGGATGCGGCAGTTCGGCCCTGAAGCTTGGCACGCCTTGGCAGGGCATGGCAGGGCATTGAAGATGTTTTCGGGCCAATGACAAAGGGGCAAAGTCACTCTCCACAGATTGACAGCGGGGGAGTGACTTGTGGAGGATCGGAATGACATGGACAGGGGCTGCACGGCATCATGACTTCACGTCCATCCATTTGACTCTTCAACACGAAACCACGAACAAAGTCTTCTATGACATGGCATGGCTGAGGTCAACGGCCACGCGCGGCACCAGGCCGCAGAAAGCGCCCACAATGTTCCATTCCGACCCCGGCACTCGGGCGAGCCATGGCCTGGCCAAAACATAGACCATATGACCCATATGACTCTAGACCACTCGAGCCCTGATTCCGCCTCTTGACCTCTTCCTCTCCCCGGTCCCGGACTCGTGATTCCTCCAGATTCCTTGCCTAGTCCTGGACATTCTTGACAGTAGTCTGGCGTGTCGAAAATAGCTATTCTTGCCTTCGCTTCACTCTCCGGCACTTGATATTCCCGTCGGCCGCACATGCACGTCCTGCTCTTCCTCCTACCGCCTCAGCGATGCCGTATGTCTGTTCCAAGCATTCTCAGGCCCAGGACGGCCTTTGAACGTTTTTTCGTTTCTCTAACTTTTGTTTCTTTACGCTCGGAATCCGTTTGTTGACGGGAACAACTGCGGACGACGAATTCCCTTCTCCCCTGGTCCTCTTATTCCGGCTGCCCCTCAAAAAGAGTCGTCTCACACACCGAGCTGGACCCCAGGGACGGAGGGTTTAGAGTGTGGGCTTCGGGTTTCTGGTTCAACAAAGCATTGTTGAGGTGGTTGTGGTGCCGGTATTGTTGTTGGTCTGAACAAAGACAAGTTGGACAATAGCCAACAAAGAACAACAATAGGGAGACGGGTCCGGACCACTTACACCACTCACAACTCCACTAAGACAACCACTTACACGCAAACCCTTCGTGATTTCAACACACTTTTCCCCCCATCATTGTCAATCGAGCTGCGCTGGCGCCATCAAATTTTGACACCTCTTCACTACCTCGAGTAAAACCACCTTTTTTCTTCATTTTTTTCCCCTCCTCTTTCCTCCTCGGCCACTTTCTCGTCAAAACTCTATACTATACCGCAAACACAACACCAAACGAAAACTCAAGAAACCCTCTTCTCCATTTCGACTTCATTTCAATCCATTCCATTTTCGACTTTCTAACTCTGTTACCGAAAACAACTCCAATCAACCGACCGACCGACCCACTTCACCACTTTCAACCCCTCTCACAACAAAACAACACACACACAACACCCATCATGAGGTCTCATACTCGCAACCACAGCCTCCGGGTCCTCCTCACCACCACCCTCGCCGCCCTCACGGCCGCCCACTCCTGGCCCGAATCCACCCTCCGCCTTGCCCCGAACGGCACCATGATCGGCGCCCCCGGCTACGACAGAAACCACATCGAGGACGGCGACGCCTCCTTCAAGGTGCCCCCGCCGGGCCAAAAACGGGTCGCCCCGCACCACAAAATCGTCCGCGCCGGCGCCCTCACCGACGCGAGCTACACCGCGAAATACCCCATGCTCTCCGTCGCCCCGGGGGACTGGGTCGCCATCCGCTACCGCGAGAACGGCCACGTCAGCCGCGCCGACAGCGAGCCGATGCCCAAGCCCGTGAACCGCGGCACCGTCTACCTCTACGGCACCACCCAGAACGACCTGACTGACGTCAACCTGATGGACGTTCATCTCAAATGGACCGCCGACGGCACCGGCGGCGACGGAAAGGGTCGTCTGCTCGCCACTCGCCACTACGACGACGGCCAGTGCCACGAGGCGGTCCCCATCAGCGGCGACATTGCGGGCATTGTCGACTACCGCTCCAATTTTACGGGCGTCCCCGCGCTGCTGTGCCAGTCGGATGTCCAGATCCCCGCCGATATTCCTGTCGGCACGATCTACAGCGTTATCTGGGTCTGGGACTGGGCCACCCTCGACCGCTGGGGCGTGGCGGTTCCGCCGGCGACGTGGGAGTTTGAGACTGGTAACCCGAAGATCACCGAAAACCAATTCTACACGGGCGTGGTGGATTACAAGATTGTCGACCCGTGCGACCCGGTTCTTGGGTCCGTCAAAGGCCCTACCTGCGGCAGCGAAAGCAACCTTGCTTCAGGCTCGGCAAAGGGCAGCAGAATCCCGCCGCAGTTCATCATCGACCAGCCCGCCGACAACCGCGGCATCCCCTCGCAAATGGCCGAGCCGTTCCTCGTCAGGCTCCCGCAGGCCGGGTTCAAGGTGCGCTCTGCTACCGCGGACCCGGACTCGATCCCCTTTGCGCCTATCATCGGCAAAAGCCGCAAGCCTGTCCTGCCGTGGGCGGCTGGGGTGTTGGCGGCGCAGAACACCCCTAGGGTAGACGGGGCTGGCAACGGTGGTGGGAAGTTCCCTGCCGCGCCGACCCCGAGTCCGACGCCGACCGAGACGACGGAGAGGAATGTCCCGACGATGACGGCTGTGCCGACCACGGTTACCATCGCGCCGCCGCCGACGATTACGACGTCGACAACGACGAGGCCGGACGAGGCTAGAGAGGGCGTGGTGGTGATGACGGAGACGGCGACGGTGCCGGAGGCGGTTGTGACGGTGACGGTGACGGCGGAGGCGGCGGAGGCGACGCAGTTTAGGATTCGAGGGAGGGGGCCGGTTGGGAGGTGGTGGTGATTGGGGAACGGGAAGCAGTAGAGAATGGGGTTTTCTTTTCTTTTGTTTTTTAAGGTAAGTTTCTCACCCTCGTTGTCGTATGGCGTGGTCGTAACTAACCTCTTGTGTGTACAGTTCTGGTGGGTTTCTTTTACCACGGCAGCGATGCGTTGGCATGGCGTATACAACGAACGAACGGACGAGCGAACGAATGAACGAACGAGATGAGCAGACGGACGGGCGGATGAGGTGGTTAGACATAACCAGACACAATCAACCAAACCAAACCAGGCCATGGCCCTGGCATGTACCCTAATTTCCTCACACCATCACACTCTTTTCAACCATTTCCTTGAACTCCTTGCATTTAGAATTCCGGCGCAGGCGGGGTGGTGGTCATCATACCGGCGGGCAGACGGACGGAGACATATACTATGGCGGTTGGGTTGGTGTGCGGGTTGCATTAGAAGGTGGGAAAAAGATACCCTTCTTTTTTTCTTTCTCCTTTATCTCCTTGAGGTTTTAGTTTGTTGTCATTGCCTTGCTATCTTAGCTACGGTACAGAGGGGTAGAGCAGGTAGAGCAGGTATGAGAGCAACAGTATGAATGAGGATGCATCTGAGAGAGGGATAGCGGTGATGGTGTTCACGTTGAGGATTGGAGGAGAATGACCTCCCTAGGTATCTATGGATGTTCTGGGAGCTGAGAGGAATCTCTCTCTTTCACAGTGTTTTTCTCTTGCTCGTTGATTTCTCGTTTCTTCTTCATTGTCCTCGGCTGAGTGGGAAAGCCAACTAGCCTCCAGCTGCCTTGGATTTGTTTACTTAGTTGTTTTTAATCCATGACTTATACTACGTCTACGCATATGAGTTCGATGTGTTGGATGAGACAGACATTTGGAGTGATTGTGTACTTGGTGCCAAATCATCCACGACAACTGTCCAAGATTGTGTGTTGGTTGAGGTTGACTCGAGGACAGGAAGGGGTGTGTATCTGTGATACACGTAAGGAACTGATATGGCGTTGGTTTGACAACAACGGAATTGTCTTGAGGGCTGTTCTTTGAGAGACGAGGTAGACACAAAGCTGAGGAAAAGGAGGACAACAGGACCGTGGCGATTTGGCGTTCTCTTTGTCATGGGGGTTGATCAAGGGAAAGTGAACTCCGAGTTCGAAGGTTGGACAGCGCCTTTGTGTTCAGTTCATTGTTCATAACAATGCCATTGTCCGCCCCCAGTCAAACAAGCCTCACGATATCTAGTGTCCTCACCCTTCTCGATATATCTCATCAACCACCCCCCTAAGGAAGGTAACCACCTCCTCTCCCAACAACGCTGCCAACCCAAACCAACAATTTCAACTCCGAGTCAGCATCCACCTTGACTCGACAGACAGATCTACAAGGTACGGTACCAACCTAGAACTCCTCCGCCCATTACACAATCTCCCATCCATCATCCACCATGGCCCCTCCACCAAGCTTCCCCTTCTCCCTCCCCCACCTCCCGCATCCCTTCTCCAACCTCCCCCTCGAGCTCCTCGAGATGCTCGTCTCCCACTGGGACCTCGACGTCCTCTCGCGCCTGTCGCGCTGCAACAAGCACCTGTACGCCCTCCTCTTCCGCGCCGTCTGGCTGCACGACGTCCGCAACCTCAGCGGTGGCAAGCCGGCGCTGTACCGCGCCATTGAGGAGCGCGACGTCTGGCTTGCGGGGAGGGTTTTGGAACGGTACAAGCAGCTTGGCGAGGAGGGAGGGGAGGAGAAGGAGATGGTGAGGGGCGTGTTGGATGGGACTGGGGTTAGGTTTAACACCTTTCACTGGGATGGAGAGGAGCGGAGCGCGGAGTTTGACCCCCTCTCGCCCGTGATGTTGGCGATTCGCAGGGGGTGGACGCCCGAGGAGTTGTGGGTGTTGATAAACGGAGGGTGTAGCCTGGACGTGAGGCTTCTGCATCCCGCGATCAGACACCCACAGCGCAAGGAGCCTGGGGCTGGGCTGCACATCACTTGCGACCCGGAGAGGTGTAGGCCGATGAGGGCGCGGATGGTGGCGCAGCCGAACCCGGCGCTGCCGAACGCGTGGATCTATCGGACCAAGCGTGTCCCGAGCGGGCTTTTTTGCACGACGGCGCTACATGAGGCGATTGCCTGGAAGAGAAAAGATGTATTGGAGTTTTTGCTCAGGGAGTGTCAGGGGATGGTGGACATGGGGTATTGTGGACAATATGTTCGTGGAAGGCTGGAGCAGCCGGATCCGGCGTGCTGTATCAAGCCGCTGGGCGAGCATCTGAGGAGTTGTTTGTGGATTGACTCTGTGGATGCTGTAGAGTCAACAACGACGACGCCCGGGGTCATACTCAATGGGCACATCTGGGATGTGCTGGAGGAGTTTGTCAACATTCGCATGTGGCTGGAGAGGCCGCAGCCGTTGGTGAGGGAGTATTAGTAGGGGTGGTTGATATGTAGAGCTGGCCTCTGCTACTACTCTACTCTACTTTTTTAGGATACAAATGGATTCTTTGGTTTCAGGTTTCTGTTTCCAAACTGGTTTTCTCCTCTCTTGCTGTGACCCTTTTCGTGATGAAGTTGATGTTTTCCAAACAAACCTTGTGTTCCCACAGCAATGCGCGTAAGTATCACGTAATATTACCGTATTTCCATGTATCACCTGCTGACCTGGAATCTTCAAGACGTTCCAAGCTCAAGGCATCTTCTTCTCTTTCCCAGGCTTTCATCTCATCATCCTTTCCTCATACAAACTTCATCTCACCACCATCACATAAATAATAAGCAAACCAAAATGCCACCCACCAAACTCCCCGAGAACGGGAATCCTCTGTGAGTCCCTCTCATATTCCAAACATTTTCCACCACCTCTCTTTACCTCATCTTTCGCTCTCTCACTACCTCCATCTCTCACCCTGCTATTAATATGTTCATCAAACCCTCACTCACTAACCAACCCAGCGTCTTCTTCGACATCACCCTCGGCGGCGAACCCCTCGGCCGCATCACCTTTGAGCTCTTCAAAGACGTCGTCCCCAAAACCACCGAAAACTTCCGCCAGTTCTGCACCGGCGAGTCCAAGAACCACCTCGGTCGGCCCCAGGGGTACAAGGGGTCTAAGTTCCATCGCATTGTTCGTCTTTTTTTTTTTTCCTCCCCTCCTCCACCCACTCTCCATTTATGGCTACTAACTTTGTTGTCTGTTCCCAGATCCCCAACTTCATGGTCCAAGGCGGCGACTTCCTCAAAGGCGACGGCACGGGGTCGACGTGCATCTACGGCACGCGGTCCTTCGCCGACGAGAACTTTAAACTGAAACACGACCAACCGGGCCTGCTGTCCATGGCCAACGCCGGGCCCAACACCAACGGCTGTCAGTTCTTCATCACGACCGTGCCCACCCCCTTCCTGGACGGCAAGCACGTCGTGTTTGGCAAAGTCGTCGACGGCATGGACGTCGTGCGCAAGATGGAGCACACCAAGACGGGCGCGCGGGGGAGGGACGTGCCGAATTTGGATGTGGTGATTGCTGAGTGTGGTGAGATGTGAGAGGTATAGAGGTGGAAGGTGTGGTGATGATGGTTGGGTTTGGAATGGAATGGATTTACGAATGGTCAAGGAGGTGGTTACGAATGCCGCTTTGGAAGCCATAACGCAACTTATGGAGAGCATGTTTCGCATCATTTTTGGTGGGGTGTTCAATTAGATACGTCTTCACTCCTGTCTAATTTATCTCTCATTTGTCTGTCTACCCAGCTCAGACAAACAGCAGCCACCAACACACTCCCAAATGAGGATGATGATGACGACAATCGCTCAAAACACCCAGGTTCGCTCCTCCCCCCTGCTGCCCAAACTCAACCCTCCGCCTCCATGTCATAGCTGTTCGACTTGTGTTTCGGCTGGAACTTGAACCCCGGCGGCGCCGGACCGAGGAACATCTCACTGTCTCATCGTCAGCAACCATCCTCTCCTTTCCTCCATCACTGAATGAGAATCTCAAAAAAACAAACTCACCTAATCTTGATCCAATCCTTATAATTCGGACTCGCCAACAGCGTCTCCAGGTCACTCCTCCCCCTGTACGCCGGCGGCCGATCGTTCAAGCTGGGCGGCAAATGCTCCAGCAGCCCGACCGGCACGTACCGGTGGAAAAAGCTCAAAAACTCGAGCAGGAACCGGCGCGTGAAGTTCAGACCCAGCTCGTCCGACCCCCACGCCTCCATGCCGTACCGCGCGAACCGCGCCACGTAGTCCAGCCTTTCCGAGGCCGACTTGTCCAGGTACTGGCCCCGCTCAATCTCCTCAAAGATCCACGGCTTGACGAGCGCGCCGCGGCCGATCATGATCGCGTCCACCCCGGACTGGGACAGCCGGGAGTAATAGTCCTCGTGGGAAAACACGTCGCCGTTGCCGATGAAGTACATGTGCGTCGCCGCACCAACGCCGGAATCCCGCGTCGCTTTGTCGGTGGAACCATTGGCAGGCAACGTCCTCGCGTCCGGCTCCCGCGCCGTATCCGCCACCTCCCCCGCCGCCTCGCGGAACCGCTTCACCACCGCTGCGCACTCGGCAATGTACCCCCAGTCCGCGGCCCGCGTGTACCGCTGCTGCCGCGTGCGCCCGTGCAGGGTGACCGCCGCGCACCCCGGCGCGCCGAGCAGGTCGCGCATGTCTTCGCCGCCGAGGCCGAGCCGTTCCACCGTCTTCAGCGCCGTGGGCCGGTCGTCGCGCACGCCGACGCGGATCTTGGCGGTGATGGGCACCTCGCCCGAGACCGTGTTCATGCCGCGGATCATGCGCTCCAGCTTGGACGGGGCGTCGAGCAGCGCCGAGCCGGCGCCGGTTTTGTAGACGGCGTCGACGGGGCAGCCGCAGTTGAGGTCGATGAGGCGGAGGTGCGGCAGGAAGCGCGCGAGGGCTTCGGTCGCGCGGATGGCGACCCAGGGGGTGTTGGCCGCGATTTGCGCGCCGAAGCGGAGATCGTGGGTTGGGGAGTAGTCTTGGACGATGGAGGACCCCGGGGAGGGGTTGAAGCGCGGAGGGGACACCTCGCATTCGTGGGCGCGCATCAGCGTCCAGTCGGCTTTTTGGCCTTGGAGCAGCGGCATGCCGAGGGCCATTTCGGAGTAGGTAAGTTGCGCGCCGAGTTCGACGCAAAGACGGCGGAAGGGGAGGTTGCCGACGGTGGTAAGCGGAGCGAGTACGGGGGTTTCGGGGCCGAAGTAGAGGCGGCGTTTTTCGGAAGGGAGGAGGGGAGGTTCGACGTAGTTGGCGCGGTAGTCGTTGATATCGGCGGTAGTAGGCTCGCCGTCTTGGGCGGGCACATCGTCACCCTTTTTCTTTTTGGAGTGGTAATGCCGGGTGTAGATCTCGGTGTCCTTGGCCAGCCATTCGAGATACTTGTCGGACTTGTCGAGGGTGAGGCGTTTCCGCGACAAGTCGATTTTGACGTTGACGGGCACGGAGTTGACGATGCCGGGCCTGGCATCGGCGAGGTCCGCTTCCTCGTCGTTCTCGCCACCTCCTCCATCCGCACCGCCATCTCCCCTTCCCCCACTGCTGCTGTTACTGCTCTTCGTCTCATCGACCAGGAGGACCAGCTCAGAGCGGCCGTCGTCCCGCTGGACCTCGGCCATGTGGCTGCGCACAAACAGACAGCGCCAGCCCGAGGGGCACCGTCCATACTTTTCCCAGACAGGACACTTGCCGTCAAAGGTGATCAGGTCTGGACGGCGGCCCTCGGCGAGGTACTTGCGGAGGTCGTGCAGGGCATTGCAGCGGTCGCCCTGCTTACATGGGCGAGGGGAGAACTCGGGGGTGTGGGCGACCGAGTTGCAGAGACGCTGGGCATCAGAGAAGGTGCCGAATTCACGGTCCTTGTTTTGGCCTCCAGCCCTCTTCTTCTTGTTGCGTTTTCCGTTCCCCTTGGACTCCTGGACGGCGTCCTGGGCATCGGGAGCGGCGCGTCCCTCGGCGTCGTCGTCGTCATTGTTATCATCAACCTGGGGTTGGCCGGAGGCAAGAATGAGATATCTGGGAAAGGGTCAGTAGGTGTCTTGGAAGAAATCAGTTGAAATGGGGCTTATCTTACTCTTGCTTGATAGGGGCCACACCCTTCACTCTTGGGCGTGGTGTTGTTGTCGTGGGCGTTGGTTCTTCGAGTCGAGGTTTCTTTGGAGCAGGCTCTTGAATGACATCGTGGATTTCGGTTTGATTCCCATTGATTTCATCCTTGGGCCTCCTGGCCGATTCCTGGAGGTCCATGAGTGCTGAATTGACTCTCCCTGTACCTCGAAGGTGTTGTTTCTTGTTGTGAGAAGTTGAGAAGCGTTTTGTCTTTTTTCATGAAATTTGTATTGTAACGCTCTGGTCTTCACACAGTGCCGGTCCCGTCATGGAGTTGGAGATGTGCCCCACAGCGGGGCTGCAATCAATTCCAGGGTTGGGTGTGACTTCATCTGATTTCTTCTGCCTTCATCTTCCGTTGAATCCACCATTTTCACTTTGACCAAACCGAGATATTGGAAAATAGAAGTGCAGCCAGAACATCAGACTTGGGTTTCTTCTGTCCCACACCTATCAATCTGTGCCAATTGATCTGCGCACAACACTTTAATGTTTCTCGTAACTGATCTGGGAACTCTTGTTTCAATCAATTGCTTCAGTTAGCATCCATCTCAACTTACCTGTGTTTTACGGATATTCCATTTACAGCGCCTACTCCTATCTGCCAGCTACTGAAATCCCTCCCACAGCCCACCGAACGAACCCAGCGCCCGTTCCATTCCGCAGTCTGCCGAGTCCTTAGGTCAAGTCCGCCGTCGACTACACTACCGCCCGCACATTGCCTGATGTGTGTGGATGCCGTCTGTCAGCGTCAGTGGAGTCTGCAACGCTGTGGATTGCCCTGCTGGAGCTGCTGGAGCTGCTGGAGCCAGGGGTTGACGCGGGGTCACGTCGTCCCCTGAATCTGCTGGCGCAGTAGCACTGGAGCGTAGGATTCAGGACGACACTGGCCTCGAAGCACGCGAGGCCAAGATCTGCCCTGTTCCAGAATCCTGCCTTTTCTTTCCCCAAATACTATCCAACAAGCAGACGTAACCACGGTTGGCACTCTCTGCACCGGCTGCCCTGTCTCAGCTTCGAAACCAGAAACTCTCTTCTCCTCAACCGCAAGCTCCAACTCTCAACTTCACATCTCCGAAAACCACAACATCCATCCGGACCCTGCTCCCAGTCCCAGCCCTGCACCCTCCGCTCTACGGCCCCGTCGCGGCACCTCGCGCATACGAACCAAGCCATAGCTGCAGCACTACACTCGTCCCCGACTGGCTCCCGGAAGCGAGCTCCCCGCACTCTTGAGCAGTAATCCGTGCGCTTGTTGATGCTCGGCCCCGATAACATACCCACACAATGGCGGACCCCATCAGATCACCAGCCCACGAGAGACTACCGCAGTCACCGCCGCCGAACCCTCGAACCTATCGTTCACAGAGGATAGCCCCGACATCCCCCTCCGATCCCGACCTCTACCACATCGCCGAGATCTCGGACCAAACCCCACCACCCATCCCCCGATCCCACACCCCGGGACACCTCTCCTCGAAGAGTCAAGACCGCCGCAAGCAATCCGCCGATATGTTAACCCTCCGTCAACGCTCTCAATCCGGCGCAGGCGCCTCCAACCCGTCCCCGTCGTCCTCCACGCCCGGTATGCCCGGGACCCTCGCCCCGTCCTCAACATTCTCCACCCTCCCGACCTCCGACCGCAACCTTGCCCCGACAACAACCGGCCGCGAAAGGCAGGACTCGACAGCCTCCAACAGCGGCAGCACTAGCAAAGATGGCTCCCGGCGGCCAACAGCTCTGCGCTCCACCTCGGCCATCGCCGGCCGGCCAACAGGGCAAGCCCCAAACTCCGGCGCTGGAAGCGGCGGGACGGCAGACCGAGTGTCTGGAAGCACCAACCCCAACTCCGACTCCAAGACAAGCCTCTCCTCCTCGGGCGCTACCCCCATCACGCGCATCGGCACAGGCCGCGGCGCCCCGGCCAAAGGCGCCGAGGTGTACCGGCCGTTCCCGCCGCTCGTCGACCCGAGAACCGCCCCTGACGTGCCGCCCGCTCCGTCCTCGGGCATGTACTGGAGCCGCGCCCCCGTGTCGGGCGCCCCGCACACCGCCCTGCGCGCGCACACCACCACCATCATCGGCAGCAACGTCTACATTTTCGGCGGGTGCGACGCGCGCGCCTGCTTCAACGAGCTGTACGTGCTCGACGCGGATTCCTTCTACTGGTCCGCGCCGCACGTGACGGGGGAGATCCCCGTGCCCCTGAGGGCCATGACGTGCACGGCGGTGGGCAAGAAGCTGGTGGTGTTTGGCGGCGGCGACGGGCCGGCTTATTACAATGACGTGTATGTCTTTGACACGGTCAATTTCCGGTGGAGCAAGCCGCGGATCCTGGGCGACGCGGCGCCGTCGAGACGCAGGGCGCACACGGCGTGTCTGTACAAGAGCGGCATTTACGTGTTTGGCGGCGGCGACGGTGTCAGGGCGCTGAACGACATCTGGAGGCTGGACGTCAGCGACGTGAACAAGATGTCCTGGAAACTAATCTCGGATCCGTCTGCCACCTCGTCCTCCCCCTCTTCAGCATCCGGCACAGCAGGCGGAACAGCAGCCACCTCTTCCCGCTCCCCTGCCGCTGGTGCCGGCACCGCCTACCCCAAAGCCCGCGGCTACCACACGGCCAACATGGTGGGCACCAAGCTCATCATCTACGGCGGGTCCGACGGCGGCGAGTGCTTCAACGACGTCTGGGTCTACGACGTGGAAACCCACGTCTGGCGCGCTGTGCACATCCCCATCACGTACCGCCGCCTGTCGCACACGGCCACCATCGTCGGGTCGTATCTGTTTGTCATTGGCGGGCACGACGGCAACGAGTACTGCAACGACGTGCTGCTGCTGAACTTGGTCACCATGACGTGGGACCGGCGGCGCGTGTACGGCCTGCCGCCGAGCGGGAGGGGGTATCATGGCACGGTGTTGCATGATAGTCGGTTGTTGGTGATTGGTGGGTTTGATGGCAGCGAGGTGTTTGGGGATGTGTGGGTGCTGGAGCTGGCGGTGCATGCGTATTATTCGCAGATTAGTCATTTTAGTATTGATGTTTAAAGGGGGTTAAGGTTGTTTGGTTTTGAGGTTGTTGAAGAAATGGGTTATATTGGGGAATTGAGGTTCGATGTTGTTGAGGATGATCTGGTGAGAACGCGGTGTTTGGGTTGGGTACCTATACTCGGGAATGGCGTTGCGGTTGGGACAACAAGTAACAGAGCAAGCGGGCGGAGGAGGCCGATGATCTCGGGGTCATGTTTATATTTTGGTTTCCGTCTTTCACACGCTGACGTAGAAGTATGCAGGTATGGGTATACAACGGGGATACAGATACAGATGAGTTGGGCTTGGAGACACAGTCTTGAATTGAGCCACTAATTGGCTTGACTTGGAGCTCTTCTCAACTCTATCCATTCAGTCTATATCTCTCGATGAGACATTCTTTCTCTCTCTCTCTCTTCTTGCCCCGATTTTTGGGAACAATCCAAAAGATGGCACACCGGTATAATCCCAAGTCCCAATTGAGTTGATCATACAATTTTACATGTGAAATAACTTGACCAAGCCAACCCCCCTCCTGCTAAAGTGTACCAACCCAAACGCCGTTGAATGCACAAAGAAAAGGGGAGAGGATTCTTTTCGTAAGAGTCTGACATATGGCGGTTTTAGCCGCCGGGAAGATGTCCATGTTTAAACCTCCGGTCGATGGTAGTCTTCATGACCTTGTTGAGGGTAGATCGGGTAGATCATGGGAGGTCGAAGGTAGTACGGAGTACGGAGTCGGCGTTTAGTGAGCAGCAGCCTTAGCCTTCTCGGCCTCGGCCTGCTTCCTAGCTGCCAACCGTCTCTCCTCGGCGGCCACCATTTCTGTAGAGCAAAACATGTCAGCACTGATTCACGGAACAATAGTTTGCAGAGAGAAAAGTGAGCTCTTACCCTTCCACAAATCCTGCCCCTCATAATCCTCCTTATGCACCTTCTTCTCAACCATCCTCTTATGCTCCGGATCCTCCGGGTCCACCACCAACACCGTCTCCCACCGGCCTTTACCCGACCTGGCATCTGCCGTCTCGAACGCCGCCGTGGCGATCAACACGGCCAGCGTCAAGCCCTGGGCGTACACACGCGCCTGCACAATCTTTTGGCTGGTACTCATGTACTTGCTGCGGCCGACGATGGCCATGGCGGCGCCCATGGCGGCGAGCCACGAGGCGAAGACGATCGAGTAGCGGTTCTCGCGCCCCCAGTCGACGAAGCGCTGCCACTCGGTGCGCTGGGCCTGCCGCGCCGACTCGAGCTGCCGGTGGGTTTCCTCGAGGTAGTTGTGCATGGCGTCGCGCTGGCGCTGCCAGCGGATGGAGCAGTGCTCGGCGTAGATGATGGCGCCGCAGGTCGCGGATGAGGAGACGAGGAAGGAACGGAAGGGGAGGGTGAGTTGCCGGAAGGCCGGGTAGCGCCGCGACGCGCCCCAGACGCCGGCCAGACCGAGGGCCAGGCCGACGGCGCCACCTTTGATGCCGTTGTTGACGACGACGGCGTAGTGCTCGGCTTCTTCTTCTTTGCTGATGACCTTCATTGTGGCGGTTGGTGGGGCTGGCCTTGTTGGAGTAGTGGTGGTGGCGGGATTATTTTGGTCCTAGGAGGATGTTGTCGTGATAGCGGGGTGGTCGGCCGCGGACGGAGTGTTGTTGGTTGAAGGGATAGTGAATTGGTTTTGGTCGTGGGGGTTCGGGATTAGAAATGTAGGGACGATTCCCTACAATTGTTGCTTGGAGGTTTGGTTTTTCTGTTGTTTTCCCGCTCTCCCGGGTCGTTGCGATGTTATAAGAGTCGGATACTTAAAGAAGCTGCGGTGGTGGCGTGAGAAAATATCGTATGACGACGGGCCGCAGCTTACTTGATTCAGGTGCAGGAGTACCCATCGGGAACCTGATCGGGGAATGTGGGGCCTTGTGTCACCCAGTACGTAACGGAAAGTCTGGGGCTCCTTCTTCACCCGAAGAACTTCAGGACAAAGAGCGAAAACGCGATCCAGAACTTTTTTTTGCAGACCATGAGATTGGACGACCTGGGCATCCCGGATTCTTTCCCCCGTGTTTTGCCAAATCCCAGCCCTACGAGAAATTCAACGTAGGATTGTCTGGTTTATCAATCCGGCGACGCCGTGACTCCCATTCCGTCCCGTCCCAAGAAAGACGCAAAACCTGGAAGGCCTGGACCGTCTGCAGATGCCGAATCTTCGCCGCCGAAGCACCGGCATGGACCAGGCTCTCGGAGTTGCTTCCGGCTTTTTGTTCAGCGCTGTTCCTCAGTGACGTACCTTGCCAAGCCCGGTGCTCGGCGGCAGAGACCCACACTACGGCTCCCTCCCCGGCCATCTCCGTTCCGACAGCCGGCGGGTCCGGCTCGTGACCACGCGACTCCGGTAGACTCCGGCTGACTCCGGCTGTCCGTGTCCGGGCTATATACAAGAAGCCCTTCCCGGGCTGCGGACAATTAGGGGTTATGGCGTGATTGTATGATGGGCGCTCAATGCGATGGGAAAGGAGAGCTGTGGGGTTGAGGTTGTCTACATACACAGTCTGTATGACCAAGTAGACGTTTGATCTGCTGTCTCTGGTTGTGGATTTCTGGCTCTCATCGTACAGGAAGCTGACCATATAGCCAGGTGCGTTGGGTCGACTGTTCCGGAACATCTAGGACAGCAAGCGTCTCACCAGCAGTGTCCTTGCTCTCTTGACAGCTTCAAATCTCCTCAGGTCATGTCGCGGCGATGGGAACTCAAGAGACAAACTGCAAATCTCAGAGACCCTGTCAGACCGCAACCCTTTAGAGCCCGGCAACTCGCGGCTTCGTTTAAGGCTGAAAAGCTAAAAGCTTAATTCAGTCGACTTCGTGGCTTTCCATTGTTCTTGGCGGAGAGTTCGTTGCGATGACATCATCGTATGCTTGAAAGCTAGGCTGTCTCACTAGCTTCCCCGAGCCGTTGAGAGCGCCCAGTTTCAACCATGACCTATCGGATCTTGCTGTGCCGTGATGACAGCTAGCTCCGCCCCATCTGATCCAGTTATCTAAAGCCGAAGCTTTGCAGAGTGAAGCTAACTAAAAGGTCAAACGTGTGACATCTATCGCATGCCAAAGTCTTGAGCCCGGATTCTTAAATCCCACACTTTCCAGCTTGTCCATTTCACTCCTTATGGCCTTTATTCTCTTGCCTTTCAGTTTCGTCTCCTACCCCAGCTCGATATCTGGTGCCCAATGACTTCACCTCCCACAAGCTGGGAACCATGGACAGAGTCCACAGCATCCCATCTCGCGCGGATCGAAACCGGGCTGGAGCGGTTTGATGTCCTGCCTGCAATCCAGGTGTAATCATCGGGTTTGACAAAAGCGGAGTGTATGTAACGTTCATTCAGGCCAATTTGAATACAGTTGCTGACGACCTGCGAAGTTGGGCCTATAGACAATCTGTCGCGCCTTGGAATGACAAGCCTCCGGAGCCGAGTCGAGAATTCCAACTCCACAGTACCGAGAGAACAACATCATCTTCAGTTTCCTATCCTGGCGGTCTCTGGACTATTCCTCCAAGACGAAGGCACAGCAAGCAGCTTCTGTCCACGTACTGGCACATTTATACCAGACGTTACACTAGGCTCAGTCACGACACCTCTGCATTTAGACGCCAGTTCCTTTTCGACGGCCTGGTTGCTGGGTCCGAGAGCTTTGCGCGTCTCAACGAACATGACAGAGGCGATGAGACGAGCATCAAGTTATCGGATATCACTGTAGACTTGAGGTTTTTCTCGGGCTCTCACGTTCAGCTATGAATTCCGCCCCTGGGGGTTCATCAACCCGGAATCTCTCGCATCCGGCGGTTGGCAGGAGGCCGGTACTGTCCAGGCAGATGTCCTGGCCAACACCATTTCGTCTTCTTATGGAATGCCGACCGGGTGGCTATTGGGACAGGCTTTTATTCCTGTATGTTTGACGCCGGGCGACGGCCGGATGGGCGAAACCCTCCCTCCCCATCTCACAGGCCGCTCGTCAAGCTACGCCATGCTCCCCGTCTCCCACATCGACGGGGTAGGGATATCCGACACCGGGCAGACCGCGGCCAGCAACACCTTGCACCCAACCCCCATCACCTCACCAACGCCCATTCCGGACGGATCTCACCACCGCATCCGAACCGCACCCCAACCCCTAACGGCCCCTCAAAAGCTCACTTCCAAACACCTCTTCCTCACCAGCCTCCTGCTCGCCAACCTCTTTGCCTCTACCGTCCTCGCCATCAGCGACCTGGAAGGACAGACCCTTCTCTCCGAAAACTTCTGGCAGCTCGCCAAGGTCCTCGCGCTCAGCGTTACCGCTCTGTCATCCATTGCTACAGGCGCGTCGGCTTATTTTCTTAGCCTTCGCCGAGAAGATCCGTCAGCAGAAAAGCGATCGCAATCGCTCCCTTTTGCCGAGTTCTTGTTGCGCGGAGCATGTACCCTCGGTCTGGCTGCGTTCGCGTTCATGTACGTGACGTGGTATTTGTGTCCGCACCCTGAGAGGTTTCGAGCGTTTGGGCTGTTGCGGGGGGTGTGTTTGCGGTGTTTGTGAAGGGTCGGATGAAAGCCCATGTTGGTGGGAATGGTGGGCAGAGAGGTGAGCAGGGGAATGTTGACGATGATGGGCATGATCCGGGAGATGGGGAGGGGTCGAATTCCGCTCAACCGCAGCCAGTTGCTGGCGACAGTAACGGTGGAGGAGGTGCTGGGGAATGTGGCTCGATTTGGGATATTCTTGGACGCGTTGCCAGTGTTGTTGGGGTTATGAACTTTTTGATGGGTGGATGATGGGATTGGAGTTGAACGAGAGCAGAGAGGTACTGTTGAATACCTATGGTATTGAAGTCACTCGTATAGAGGAACGGGATAATGGGGCTGGGAGGACATGGTTACAAAATACCTCTAGGAGTTATTACACGGTTCATAGGGAGTTGGATTTGTGGCGGTATATGCCATACAGTAGGGTTGCTTCACGGTATGTAAATCCGTGTATACTCTGCCGTGAAATGTCTTTTTGAGCTCCAAACTAAAGGAGGTCTCTTGAAACGCTCTGGTATCGCTGAAGGTTCTCGGTGTTTAGTAGCTCCTGGGTGCAAATAAGGTCAGATGGTTCCTCCTAGGTCAGGTATGCTCTCGCTCCACAGGAAGCACTCCGTCCCTGCTCATACTCCGTTCTACCATCCGGATGACAGAAAGGAAGATTCCGCAACACGGGCCCATTCTCGAAGCCCCATATGCTGACGGTTGCTGCAAACCCACGGGATGTAAGTGGCTGTGGTACACTTGAGAGCCCAGGTCAGCCTTGGTCCATTGAGGGCCCCATGCTCCCCGGATTCCGACGTACACCTAGCCTTGCATCGTGAGTTGGCACCACCCAGCTTGCTCAATAACTGAGCCTAATTCTCAGATACCTACCTTACCCGAGTCATCGTTCTTGTCATCCTATTCCCCATAGTGTCGTCTCTGTTCTTCTATTTCCTCCTCCTCACCTATATCACCTATCTTTGAGGTAGCTAAGTCCTTAGGTAAGGTACGTAGGTAAGTTTTAAAGCATGACGTCCATGTTTACGTGAATCTCTGAAGTTCTGTTGTGCAACCAAGGCGCCTAGATTCAACCATCTCCCACGGTACGTGGCTGTGCATGCATGCCCAGGCTGACTCTGGCCATGCTTCTCTCTGTCGGATTGCCAATCAGAGACACGATGTGCATAACGTTGGTGCCGAGAAGTTCACTCACCACAGCGATCTGATCCTCAAGTCTCGCCTTTCCATCTCGCGTCTTGCTCTTCTTCTTTCTCTCCTGGGGTTTCCTGCTTGCTGCTCCCAACCTACAACTTGCCTTGTTCGCTTGATAGTTTCGAATACCTCTCCACAAGAATGTCACCCGGCATCTCCGACGTCAGCTACGACACCTCCAAGACCTCCAAGACCATCTACGACGATGATATGGTGAATCGTGCCCTCATGGGATTGGGACGATGGCGCGAGCTTGGAATGTGCGTAACATCAGCTTAATCATTTTCTTCGAAGAGCGTATATACCAAATTGGTTGTCGCAATTGCTGATCCATCAATGGGTGTAACCAGCGAAACTCCCCTGCCTCCGCGTGTATATTCGCCCCTGGATGAGACCGCAGTCCGCGGGATACCATCTGCGTCCCGAGAGTATATATTCCATGACTGGATCTCGACCGGATGCGGAGAGCCAGATCTGGAGGATCCGGAGTGGCCTTTCGAGATATCGTTTCCTTTCAATGAGAATATAGTATTTGATGACCATTTTGACACTGAAATTCACGACTGCTCCCATCCCTTCAAGGAGGATCCGGTCTCGGGTTTGAGCTCCGGGGATTGGGACAACTCGATACGGTGGATCACAACCAAAAAAGAAACTCTGGCGAGTACAACAGAACACTGGAGAGATAAACCTTCCGCCCTCTTTCCCGGCGAGGTCAATGACAATCTGATACCTCCGGACGAAGACGCTAGGTATGGGCTCAGTGACAACCAAGCCGCTACGGAGACCGACGCCATTTCGTATGGCGATTTGAAGTTAATCCAATGGCTGTTGGATGTGACATCTTCTCATCATCGGACTGACCACCGGTCAGCCGACCAGATCCAGCCCACTTTCGACACTGATGGGCTTGACGCAGCTCCCAGATTAACCGTCGGACAGACCAAGCCAAACATCATCTTGTGCCCGACATCTGTCATCGGGTCGAGTCCGTCGATTCTCAGCAGATATGATGAACCCGTCAGAAAAGGCTTCCACTCCCTGGTTCGGCCTCGCAAGCACACCACCAAGCGACTCACTCTCGTCTGGTTTATTCTCTTCAACCTTCTTGCCTCTCGTGTCCTCGCCAGTAGGGACTTGGAGGCTCAACGCCTATTCTCCGACCACAATTTCTGGCATTTCGCCAAAATCCTTGCACTCAGCGTTTCAGCCCTCACTTCGATCAGCACCGGCGCATCTGCCTACTTTCTCAGCTACGTCCGAGAGGCATCGCCTGAGAAATCCGCGTCGTTCAACCCATACGCCGAGTTCTTTTTGCGCGGAGCTTGCAGTCTCGGCCTTGCTACCCTTGTCTTGTTCTACGCGGCGTGGTTCCTTTGCCCGAGGCCTGAGAGAATTCGGGTATTCGGACTTGGTGCGGCAGTTAACACCGCGCTGGCATGGCTGGTCATGCCGAGCAAAGACTCCGCAGACATGGGCCTAGTTTGGCTTGATAGGCTCAACGCTATGGTCCTCTGGGCGGTTGCGGGAGGTATCTTCGCGGTGTTTGTCAAGAGCCAAGTCGATCTCCACGCTGACAAGCACACCACCGGAAATGACAATGGACAGAACAACGGGCAGGGGAGCGGCCAGGACAACAACCAACACAATACGCAGAATGATGATCATGACCGACATGACCCGGCACGGGACACCGCCAGCCATGGCGAGAACTCCGGCTCCATCCCCTTGCAGACCATTCAAAACACCGCTGGCAGCAATTCGAGTGTATCTAACGCTCGTGGTCCGCCTTCTGCGGCGACAACGAGACAAGTCAACAACCCCCCAGGCCAACGTCGGAGAGGTTGGAACAAACATCGGATCTGGGAGTTGGCTGCTCGTACTGCAAATGTTTTGCAAATATCAGGGTTTGTAATTGGCTTGCCAGCTTGAGGAGGAGAGTTGGAAATCTGCTGGTTCTGTTTGATACCTGATATGGAAGAAAGGCCATCGCTTGCACGATAAGAGAACCCGAGATCATTGCACTCACCAAGGGAATAGATCGGTAACTGGTAGGTAAATTTGGGAATGAGAAAGAATAAATTCTTATGACCTCAGTTCGAAGGAAATCTTTCCCGAGTTTCTGGACAAGCTTGACAGCCGGAGTCTCGGTGCTGAACCGAGCCGGAGTTAGCGGCCGGTCTCGGTCCGGTCCGGCGCCGAACAAGTGGGACCGTCGGAACCCCGGGAGTGGATCCAAACTCCGATGCAGGATGCCGGAACTTACTAACCGACAGCAGAGGAACCTGGCGCCTTAGACAGTCAACCACGGACTTTTGTCAATTCGTCTAACCTACCGACTGTGCTGTGTTATCTACTCATACATGACGATGTTGATTCCCTCTCGGAAGGGCTTGCCTCCCTCATCTCGTACACAACTTCATGATCTCCTCATCCCATGTCATGAGATTCATTACCCTGTCCCTACCCTAAACAAACAATAAGCAGACACACGCAGCTCGCCTACCCAGCGCAATGAGGTAGAAGAAGTGCATTACATCCAACCAGGCCCATCCATGCCTACAGTACGCCAAACCATCATCATAGGTGCTTCACGGTCAAACAAAACAACACTCCAACATATCATCATCAAAAGCCAAAAAGCAGCAAACCAGAACCACCAACCCCTCAACAACTCGCAGCGCCCTACGCCGCCCCCTCCCCCTCCCCACTATACACCGCATCCCTACACAACAACACCACCTGTTTGAAAAACCTTCTCCACTCCAACGGATCCCCTTTCACCTTCACAAACCTCACCTCCAACACATCCTGCAGCTCCGGCACGGGGTACCTGCCTACGAGCACCTCGCCATGCAGCGCCTGGCGCCGGCCATCCACCGCCCGGACTTTTAGTGCAGCAATGTGCTCCCCGTCCCCCACTTCGGACCCGACCGCGGCGCTTGGGCGAGCGACGGGCAGAGGGACGTTGAGCTGGTGCAGCGCGTCGCGGAGCATCTGAACTAACAAAGCCGGGGGCACGCGCGAAAAGAAGCGCGTGAGCGAGTAGGCGGGCACGATGTCGCGGAATTGGCGGGCGTGCTGGGTCAGGGAGAGTGGGACGCCGGGGGTTTGGGAGAATTGCGACATGGTAGGTTCGTCGGCGAGCGCTTCTAGCGCCGCCGCTGTAGCGTAGTTTGTTGCTGCTGTTGCTCGGCTGGCGGCGGAGATGGGTTGCGTCGAGGACACGATGCCGCCTGCGCCAGCCTGCAGGCCGCGCGGTAGAGGACGCTCCCAGTCGAAGAGGGCGTCGCTGATCGGAGTTTCGGGTTGGGTGGCGGAGAAGCGGGCCGGGGAGTCTGCTTGGGGCGGGTCGAGGTCCATGGCGTCGGGCTGGGAATGGCGCTGTTGTTGGGACGTGGTCGGGGCGGCGTTGAGGTCGATCCGTAAGCCCTCGAGCATCTTGGTGGCGAGGGCGATGGGGTCCGAGACCTTGCCGTCGGTGGTGAGGAGCGGGTTCCGGCGAGTGTACCAGGGGTGTTGGCGGATCTGGGCAAAGGTGAAGCGCTTGCTTGCTTCGATGTTCATCATGCCACGCAGCAGGGAGAGGGCATCCGGGGGGATGCGGGACCAGAGCGAGTCGGTGCTTCGGCCGTTGGTGCGGACATATTCCTGGAACTCCCAGCTTCCTTCGGTTGGCTCGTCCCACGGGGTGTTGCCGACCAGCAGCACGAACAGGATGACACCGCATGACCAGATGTCGACGAGGTCGGCCGAGTATTTGGATACCTCGGAGGACTTCTTGTCCTGGCGCGCACAGCGAAGCACCTCAGGGGCGATGTAGGGAGGGCTGCCGCACATCGTGCTACTCTGCTTACGGGCGCCCTTGTACTCGAACATGGTGGCCATGCCAAAGTCGGCAATTTTGAGATTGCCGCTCTCAGAGAGGAGGATATTTTCGGGCTTCAGGTCGCGGTGAGCGACGCCCTTGGAGTGCATGAAGCTGACGCCGGCGATCAGCTGGGTAAAGTAGAGGTGGGCAATATCCTCCTGCACGCCGACGTCAGCTTCAATCTTGTCGAACAGATCACCACCCTCCGCAAACTCCATGGCAATCCACCGCCAAACGTCATCCTCGCCCGTGGCAAACCACTCGATGATATGGGGGTGCTGGCCGATGTGGGCGTGGAGGGACACCTCCATGGCGATCTGCTTCGCCGATATGCGCCCCTGACGGACGGCATAGCCCTTGTGGATGAGCTTGACGGCGAAGACTGGAGATGATTCATTTAAGGGGATGGCTTTCTTGATGCTGGGAATTGGTCAGTGTGAGGTATCATCTCGGGTATGTAAGTGGATGACGGAATAGTTATGAGGACGGTGATGAGAAACGGCTGAGGCTTACGATGCATATGCCCCCCTCCCTATTGTTTTTGAGATTATGCGGAAAGGGAGGTCTTTGGGGAGAGGATCAAGCTGTGATTGCTGCATCTTCGCAAACTTTGTAAGGCCGTCTATGCAGTAGGCCTTGTGAATGGCTTCAACAGGGATGGAGTGGATGACGTGGGGCTCAAAGTAAACACAAGGATGAGGTCGTCCAGGGAGACTCGCAGATGCCGACTTGGTGATGTTAGACGTTTATTGGTGTGTTGAAATGGACCAAAAAAGACAACAAGAGAGAAAAAAAACCAATGGCTTCAAGGAGACCACAAAACCCAAATTCTATCTCCGTTCTGCAGCCAATGTGCTAACAATCGACATGACCAATATGAACAAATAAAAAGGGCGTGAGACGCGTTTAAGTCGCGTCCATTTCCAATGATGGCCCGGGTTTACGCGCGAAAATCCGACGCAGGTCAGGCGCTTGGGGCGCTGTCTCTGGCGTTTGAGCCGTTGTTTGGCCCTTGTTTGGGTCCAGCAAACTGCAGGCAACCTCAGCGCTGATTGGCTGGGTTTGCCCCGCACCTCCGTCGCCCAGTGAGCAAGTGGGGGCAAGCCAAGTTGGGTCTTGCTGTGTAAACATTCGGTCTTCGCCCAAATCGCCTTCCTTTCTTCGACTTTGAGCATCTTTCTTCTTGCCGGGCAGAGGAAAGACACAAGTTTTGTCTGTATCCCAACCCAAGGCGGGCGGTCTGTTTTTCACTTTCAGGTACGTCATTGCATCATCCCTCTGCAGAGAATTCAAGTCGAGTCCGTTCTGCAAGGCCCTAAAGGTTCAGGAATCGATGTTGACCCTCCCTCTCTTTCTTCCTCGAGCAGTATCCGTCAAAGGCATCTTGCTCTAGACACCCGTTTAGCCGCGCCCCGGCTCTCTGTCTGTCCATTGTCTAGTCGAGTACCACCCGTCAGGAAAAATCAACAGCAACAACCACCATGTCTTTCGCCGAAGGCAGTCAAAACCCCGCCTCGAGCAGCCTGCAGAGCAACAAACTGGGCGGCGCTCGGAAGCCCGCCGAGCCAGGCCAGAATGCCGTCAAGAGGTGGGTGTTGTCCCCCTTTCCACTTCATCCGCACAGGATACTGACCAATCCACTCGTTCCGCAGGCTGCAGACGGAGCTTATGCAGCTCATGACGTCCCCAGCCCCCGGCGTCTCCGCGTTCCCGTCGGCCGACGGCAACCTGCTGTCGTGGAGGGCGACCATTGAAGGCCCCGCTGACACCCCCTACGCCGGCCTGACCTTCAAGCTGAGCTTCGAGTTCCCGTCCAACTACCCGTACGCCCCGCCGACGGTTCTGTTCCGCACGCCCATCTACCATCCCAACGTCGACTTCTCGGGCCGCATCTGCCTCGACATTCTCAAGGACAAGTGGACCGCCGCCTACAACACCCAGACGGTGCTCCTGAGCTTGCAGTCGCTGCTGGGCGAGCCGAATAAGTATGTTTCTGTTGGATATGTTGTTCTTATTAGCGATCAGGATCAACTAACACTCGCTCCTTAGCTCGTCCCCCTTGAATGGTGAAGCCGCCGAACTGTGGGACAAGGATCCGGCCCTGTTCAAGACCAAGGTCCTTGACCGCCACAAGGATATTGAGGATGACTAAACGGCGCGTGTACGACGAGCGAGTGTGGAAGTCAAGGAGTGAAAGCTGTGGGCTGGATGGGATGTCACGGATTCACGCATCATGATGGCTTGCTTTTCCTGGTTTTCACGGAGCTTGGAGTTTGTTTCCGGAGTACTTGTGTGGCCTGGTTGGGATCTGCATTGCCGGGGCGGATGGATGGATTGGTTGGTCATGGATATCCCCTTGCTTTACTCTGCTAGTGGTGCAGGCAGGCCGATGTACACATTGAGCATTGGCTTCCCTCCAATGGACGCGCATGCTGCTTGTCCATGAGCGTACCACGCGCCGAGATTATAATCCCAGCGTTATGAACAAGTCCTATCACCGACCCCGTCCCTCTCCAACCAACACCGCCTTGCGCCGTGGTGACAGGTAAGATGTGCTCGTTCGCGCGAGGAATGGGCCGAGATATGACGATGCCGAAAGAAAGGTGCCGTGCCTTGACGAACCCCCTGTATTCGTTGTTGGAAGCTAGATGCCATGAAGAACTCCGGTAAAGCCCAATGCCGCCCTTAACCCGATCCACGGCCCTGTTATTTCGACGCCCGTCACCACAAACACCTCCCCCTCGAAAATTTATTTTTGCCGTTCGCCTTTACTCCTCCACCACAACGGTGTGCAGGCCCTTGGGGTTCTTAACGTTGACGGCCTGAACGTAGCTGTACAGCTTCTCCTTGGCGCCCTCCTCATCGTTACGCCTCCGCGAGATGCGGATCCGGAGCCGGAAGGGAACGCCCTTGATACCCTGCTCCCAGACCTTCTTGTTCAGCTGGGGGTCGAGGCGGACGTCGGTCGTGCCCTAGAGAGTATCCAGTCAGTCTGCGGTGTCCTCCAGGTCCTCTCTTCTTCAACACCCGTCCATTGCGTTGCGGGGGCAAGGATGTTTTCCCTGAGGAGGGGACGTTTGTCGTTGAGTGGTTCGAGAGGGGCATCCTGGGACTGAAGCTCTGATCGAACATACCATGGCCTTGGTAGCGAACGCCTTGATCTCCTTGATGGCGCGCGGCGCCCTCTTCTTGAAGGTCACACCGTGCAGCTGCCCAGAACACAATCAGCATCCCAACACTCATCATTCCTGGCTCGGGTCGATGCAGAGGATATCACGTACGCGCTTGTGCAGGTGGATGGTGTACTCGCGGGCAACGACATCGGCGATGGCCGAGCGCTGGGGCTTCTTGGTGGACGACATTCTGGCAGCAATTCTTCCGTCAGCTGGGTCGTTTTTCTCGAGGGGTTGGAGTCGATAGTCGGTTGGAAAGAGTCGAAGGATGGATGATCGATTCAATTCGGGGACAGAAAGAACGTTTACGTACTTTGGCGACGTCTGGATCTCGTACACTCCGGGAGTCGGCTGAGTGGTGGTCGAGAGGGAGTCGTCGGGAATTGCACGCTGGCGGGTTTGTTCAACACTCTGCCCTCCTCACAGCAATTTTGCTTGGTTTTTCCGCGATTTCTGCGAAAGTGCGGGCCTGGGCTTGCAAAGCCTCGCCTAACTGCCCTAAAGTGGTATGGCGGTGTGGTCTGGGCCGGGGCGAAGTGGCTGGTGAGGGTTAACGTGTGGCTTGACATGCCGTGGCGGGGCTGACACTGTCTGTCAGCTGGCGCGGATTCATCCCATTGCTCCTTGGCAGCTCGGCAGCTCCGCCCCGTCGCGTCATGCACGCTCAGGCAAACGGTCGCCAGGGACTCCAGCCAATTTCGGAAGACCGCTGGGGACCCACACCAGCTTCCCTTGCTCATCACACGGTTCTCGCTGCAGGGGAACATCGCGCTCTCCTGTCGGTCGGCGACTTCACTTCGCAATCCTCCACCCCAACCGTCGACAACCGACCCAAATCCCAAGTTTAGGTAGCGACTTGCCGATTCAACCGCCGCCATTCTTTGTGTCCACGGAGCGCTGTGCGCCTGTCCACGTTCTTTCGTTTCCAGCCTCCTCAGGGCCGAAACTGACCAAAAGTTTCACAACATTGTGACACCGACGGAGTTCGCTGATTGACCGACCGTATTCAATCCGACCGCTGTCACAGCTCTTCTCGAGACATTAATAAAGCTATTCTCTACCACCGCCGCCGCGACTTCGATATTTCCATTCAACATCGAATTCCCCAGACCAGACTTCACTTCGACCAATCCACTCAAAGATGGCCGACCAACATGCATCAGCCGGGGCGGCGACGTCAACGCCGACTCCCCAACCCGATTACACTCGGAATCGCCTGCCGACGCTCTTTGAGGTTCTCAGCCGGCGCACCCTGCCGCCCGTGGATCTCTTCTCTTTCTACATCTACATGCGCGACCAACAACGATCCGTTGACTACCTTGATTTCTGGTCCGTCCCCCTCACTTTCCCTGCCGTTTGCACTCGTAACTGACACCGTTTCTAGGCTCGATGTTGCCCAACACATGTCCCTCTGCCGGCACTACGTCCGGGAGCTTCGCCGGTCCGTTCTTATCGGGACGCCGGACCCGGAGCGGAGCTCCAAGCATTCCTCGGGCATCCTGGAAGCTCTCGGGGACATGACCCACCCGGTGGCCGGCCCCTCCATGTACCAGACGGAGAAGGAGCGGGACCAAGACGCGCGAATGTCGGCGTTCTTGCGCGAGGACCGCGCCGACCGCCACTCGTCGCCCGGGAGCCCCAACCTGAGCAGCACCCCGCGCGGGCCCAACACGGATTCCAACTCGCCCCCGCACACGGTCGCGCGCCAGGACATCCGCGCCTCGGCCGAGAAGATTCTGTACACGTACCTCATGCCCAACGCCGAGCGCGAGATCACCCTGCCCAACTCGATCGTCCAGGACGTGACCACCGCCATTGAGGAGTTTGGCCGCGACGACCCCGAGGTGTTTGACGTGGCCAAGGACTACGTCTTCCAGGCGATGGAGCGCGACGCGTTCCCGGGCTTCTTGCGCATGAAGGCCTTCGGCAACCTGATTCCGCCCACGCTCGTCCTGCGGCTGATCATCGGGCTGGTGGCCATGTTCGGCGGCTTCTGGACGGCGTTTGTGTTGATCTTCCTCAACCAGGACAGGATGACCCGGCTTTGGGTATGTTCTTTTTTTCTCTCTCCTCTCCCTCCCCCATCTGCTGTTAGTTATCTAATCCCCGTCCAGGTCATCCTCCCCTTCACCATTGGCGTCTACTGCCTCGCCTCGTACCAGTACTGCCTCGACCCGATCCTCGCCCTGATCGGCCTCAGCGAGTACACCCCCTTCAACTTCCTGCGCGTGCGGGAGCCGTACGTGCGCAAGCTGCTCACCCGCCGCGCTCTCATGGTCCTGGCCGTGACGATCCTTGTGGATGCCGCGCTCTGCGTCTTGTTCATCCTCGTGCCGGGGAAGAGGCTCTGATTCGTTATGAGTTAGAGTCTCTCCTTTTCTCTTCTTCTCCTTCGAAGATATTAACTCAGGAGAGGGGAGGGGGGAATGGCATGGTGGGAAGACCGTAGAGCGGGCTGAAACAAGCATAACGTGAAAATCTTTATTTTTACATCAAGTAACGACCGTCACGACCAAGGTAAAATACTTTTTTGCGCAAAGCACGGGGTGTGTTTTCTTGCTTTTTTGTTCTTTTCTGTCCACGGTGCAAGGGATGGGATAATTTTATTTTTTCTATTAGAGGCAGAACTGCAGGGCAGGGTACGGGTACAGGCGCGGTATTTAGGTGTTTTCGAGGGACGGCGCTCTCTGGCTGGTTTGGTTTGGGTTGTTTGTTTGTTGGCCTTCTGTTGGCTTTCTGATATGTTCGGAGTAGTACCTTTTTTCTTTCTTCGCCTTCGGGTCGGGCATTAGTGTCTGTCGAATTTATTCTCTTCTCTGCGGTGATTGGGTCGCCTCTTTTTTCGTTGTGAAGCCCTTCTTCCGTGATTGATAGGCCCTCTGAGGCAGAGTTGGACCTCCTTTCTCCGAGCAAACCTCAAGCTACCGGCTCGTTTACCTTCAAGATTGAAGCCCGAAAGCTCGACACAAGTAATCCGTCGGCGGCCACGTAGTCAAGGCGTCATGAATCCGTTCCCATTTCAGCCATCCCCTTCTACATGCCGTCCTGAACCCTCTATGCTAGATCCCTACCTACCTCTCGCCAATGCATGTATGTCCCGTCCCACGAATCCTCCCATTCCCTACCGACGTGTAGACGAGCCCTGCTTCCTCCCCATCCTTACGAACAGCCGGACCAACCAAACCAGTCCTCACACCAGCAACAACGACCCCAGCTAATTCATGCTCTTATCCTGGCTCACGGATTGTCCAACTTGCGCTTGTTCGGGCGGCTCGTCGTCGTCGTGGCTCCGGTCGCGGGATCCTCCGGGTCGACCTCCATGTCCACTTCGGCTTCGTTGTCGAGTCCTCCTCCTCCTGTTGCTCCTCCCCCGACCTGATTGGCGTTAGAAGTTACTTGGAGGTCCGTCGTCCCAGCTGAGGCTGCGTCGGTAATGTCGTTGTTGCTGTTGCTGTCGACGTGTGGGAGGGAACTGCTGCCGACACCAACCATCAGCATGTTGCTTGTCTCGTTGGTGGTTGTGGTGATGATGGTGTTGGAGTTGGTGGACGTGGAGGAGGAAGTGGTTTGGTGGGGGCCCAGCAGAGACAAATGTCTCTGCTGCTGGGCAGCCGCAATACCGCCGCTACCGCGCAGACTTGCAGCAGCAGCAGGGCCTCCTCCACCACCACCAAAGGTAGCAATGTTCGAGGATGATTGTCTGCTAAGAGAGGGCTGTTTCCCACCCTTCTTCTCCTCCTCCATCAACCGCGCCGTTTCCTTGACCCGCTCGGCGGCCCTGGCCGCGCGTCGGTCCGCGTCCGCGCGAAGTTGCGTCATCTGGCAGGACAGCGAACGCAGCGTCTCCTCGCACCGTCCGGCCCAGGCTTGCAGGCTCGACAGCAGCCCGCCTATGGCGGAGGGCGCGACGTCCCGCAAGGGCGCGACGCTGTTGACCCGCACGCGGGCGGCTTTGGGGTCGAGCTGCGCGTTGAGAAGCCCGGCGTAGATGGCGCCGATGACGAGCTCTTCGAGAGCTTCTCGGGTGGGAAGGTCGAGGGCTTTCTGGAGGGTGGGGTAATCAAGTCCAGGGGCATCGTGGCCCGGGGAGGAGGTCTTGGCGAGGGTGAGGAGGGAGAGTTGGCACAGTTTGAGGCGCTGGGCGTCGTTCAGCTCGGGGAGGTTGGGGGTGGAGAGGTAGGTCGAGTAGGTGCCATGGCTGAAGATGTCGAGGAGGGTGAGGTAGGGCGCGAACTCGGTCCCCGCAAGGGCTTGGATTTGGGGTGCCTGGAGGAGCTCGGTGAAGAGGTAGGTGTTGGGAGCCGAGGTCGCGCGGGTGATGAGATCGGCGGCGGCCCGAGGGGAGGTGGCCGACTTGGTGAGAGCCAGGAACGGCTGAGAGGGGGTTAGTCAATCAACGGGTGTTTTGGAGGAGATGGATGAGGATGAGAAGGAGAACTGGAGTGGGATGGATAGAGGGGTTCGTCGGGCTGTTTGTCGCACCTCAAGAGCATTCAGAGCTTTGGTCTCCTCCATCTTGTCTGTGAGGAGAATTTCGAGAGGAACAGATGGTAATGCTGTTTGGTAATGAGACGCCTACAACCGGTTTGATGAAGGGTCAAGATTGAAGTTACTCGTAGTATCTGTGTCGGTGACGTTGTGGTGGTTGGCAGCCTCGCGTGGAGAGGTGGGGCAGTTTAGGCACGGGCCGGTGTAAGGCTGAGAGGCATAAGCTTGAGCCAGCCCACGCAGAGGATCAATCTACGCCACATCTGCGGCTAAACAAGCCACACAGTGTGGCTCACTACCGGAAGCACAACGGGCCGGAGCAGGACTTGCCTCTTCCGGTCTGTGTCCCACCGTTCCCCGCAGCCGTCACAGCAGCCGGTCTGCTCACATCAGAGCTCTGAGTTCTGTCATACTTGGGGCACAGCCGGATTTCGTCTGATGTGTGTTCAAGTCTAAATTTATCAATCTGCCTCAGATGTGTTTTCCATCATATGCACTGGGCAGCCAAATGGACGAAACACTGGAAACTCCATCCTGGGTATCCATCCGTTTCTCTCCAGGTTCCGAGTTCGCAGTAGGCATTTCACAGACTCAAGGCTCTTCTAGGATGGCTGCTGGTTACCTCTATGGTATTATCTGATCCAGGTTTTGCTACCCTCTGTTCTCAAATCCACTCGGCGCCTCCCGAGCCTCCCGAATTCCGAACGCATCCTCCGTATGGAGGACTCAGATCGATTTGGGATGGTGACTAAGAGTCAATTATTGAAGCAGTGTAACCATGGCACTTTGGAGGACACATGGCCACCCGGAATTTTCCAAAATAGATTGCTGCGAGAACGAACTCCTCCTCGGCAGTGAGAAGCGCACTGCTTGGCCGGTTGAAACACTTGTGCACAAACAAGCTCCAAACAGCCACCTCCTCATCCCAACTTTTGCCCGCTGCTCCGTCTCAAGAGAGGTGGGCAACGACGGGAAAAATGGATGACGAAAACTGCTCAAAAATATGGGACCCAATTTTAACCTCACAAACCGGGTTGGCAGTAATGGCCACAATTTGCAGTGAAGCGGGATAAAGTGTATCTTTGAATACCTATCGGAATGGATGCTCCGTCCACTTGAGGGAGGAACTCGAAAAGAGCCTATGATGCAAGCAGTGGAGGAGCCAGTGGCAGACGCACACTGTACTACACACTGTATTTTATCGACGCTCCGCAATCCACCCTGTGTTCGTCGAGCGCGCCCGGGCGCTTTTCCCCAAGTGGCTGACAAACTGGGGTTCCGCCGCTGCCGCTGCCGGCGCCAAGCGACCATGTTTCGCATCTTCCCCGTCCTGTCATCTTGGCTTCGTTGTCCATCGACAACTTGCGCTAGTGTCGCGGGTCCTTTGCCTCCTTTTCTTCTTTTTATAATTCCATAGAGCTTGTTGTCGACCGCCTTCTTCTCTTGTACTTTGAAAGCCATCGCTGGAAGCTGGCTTGCTGTTCGGTTTCATCTTAGCTTTGACAATTCCTCTGCGCAACACCTACCAAAAACCCCAGACACCTCCGAATATCCCGAATCTCTGAAGCACGAAATCTATGGCTCCGCCAATGGTATCCTCATAGCGACAGCGTTCTCACGACCAAGCGAACTCAAGTATTCTCACGTCGCACCGGTGCGCCCGCTGCGCTGGGCTGCGTTCCTTGCGAGAAGCACACAGATAGGGGAGGGGGAGCACTGAAAACCGCGGTTACCAAGGACGAGATAAGATGGCTCCTCCGAGTATCACCGTCCCTTCGCTGGCCGCGCCCACAGCGCACATGGCCACCACGACGCTTAAGGTGGAGGGCATGACGTGAGTGTTGCTCCCAGAGCCCGCCGTCGCACGCTGCGCTCTTTTTGTTTCTAACTGTCTCAGTTGCGGCGCATGCACCTCGGCCGTTGAAGCTGGCTTCAAGGGCGTCGATGGCGTCGGCAGCGTGTCCGTCAGCCTGGTCATGGAGCGCGCAGTGGTCATGCATGATCCCCAGCGCATCTCGGCCGACAGGATACGAGAGATCATTGAGGACCGAGGATTCGACGCCGAAGTTTTGTCCACAGACCTGCCCTCGCCCGCTGTTCCTCGAAAGTCCTTCGGAGCTTTCCCGACGGACGGCCCCCGGACAATGGTAACGACAGTGGGCATCAAGGGAATGACGTGCGGCGCGTGCACCTCGGCGGTGGAAGGAGGGTTCAAAGACGTCGCCGGAGTGAAGCATTTTAGCATATCGCTGCTTTCCGAACGAGCCGTCATCGAGCACGACCCCGCGCTCTTGACCGCCGCTACCATCTGCGAGATCATAGAAGACAGGGGATTTGACGCGGAGGTGGTTGAGAGCAAGGAGAAGGAGGCCGAACCGAGTGTTGCCGCAAATGGACCAAAAGGCCCGACGACAGCTACTACAACCGTCGCCATTGACGGCATGACATGCGGTGCATGTACTTCGGCAGTGGAGGAAGGGTTCAAGAAGGTTGACGGGTTGTTCCGCTTCAACATCAGCCTGCTTGCGGAGCGGGCCGTTATCACCCACGATCCAGCCAAACTCTCTGCGGAAAAGATTGTCGAGATCATCGAGGACCGCGGGTTTGATGCCAAGATCCTGTCGACGGTATTCGACTCGGCCGATCACATCACCGGCACTTCAACAGCACAGCTCAAACTCTATGGATCCCTAGATGCCGCCAATGCGACCAAGCTCGAGGACAAGTTGACTTCGCTCCCTGGAGTCAAGAGCGCCAAAATCACCCTCAGCACCGCTCGCCTCACCGTGGTTCACCTGGCCCATGTGACGGGCCTAAGGGCCATCGTTGAGGCGGTTGAGGCTGAAGGCGTGAACGCCCTGGTGGCCGACAACGACGACAACACGGCTCAGATCGAGTCCCTGGCCAAAACTCGTGAGATCAATGAGTGGCGCAGGGCATTCTATGTCTCGGCCTCTTTCGCGCTCCCGGTGTTCCTGATTAGTATGATCTTTCCCATGTGGCTTAAGCCGCTGGATTTTGGCGCGATCCGGCTTTGCCCCGGACTCTACCTTGGCGATTTTGTCTGCATGGTCTTGACAATACCCGTCCAGTTCGGTATTGGAAAACGTTTCTACGTGGCAGCCTGGAAGTCGCTCAAGCACGGCTCCCCGACCATGGACGTCCTCGTGGTTCTCGGCACCTCATGTGCCTTCTTCTTTAGCGTCATGGCCATGCTCGTCTCCATCGTGTTCCCGCCGCACACCCGGCCAAGCACCATTTTCGACACGAGCACCATGCTCATCAGCTTCATCTCGCTCGGCCGCTTCCTTGAGAACCGTGCCAAGGGTCAGACATCCAAGGCCCTCTCGCGGCTCATGTCCCTCGCGCCGTCCATGGCTACTATTTATGCCGATCCCATCGCGGCCGAGAAGGCGGCCGAGGGATGGAACAGCGACGCTCCGGTCGACGATCCGAAGCAGCCATTCGAGGGCAACGCTGTCGAAGAGCGCGTCATCCCGACGGAGCTCATCCAGGTCGGAGACATCGTCATCCTGCGTCCGGGAGACAAAATTCCAGCTGACGGCGTGCTTGTCCGCGGCGAGACGTACGTGGATGAGAGCATGGTGACGGGCGAGGCCATGCCGGTCCAAAAGACCAAGGGCAGCTTCCTGATCGGCGGCACTGTCAACGGCCATGGCCGTGTTGATTTCCGCGTCACTCGGGCTGGTCGTGACACGCAACTGAGCCAGATTGTCAAGCTTGTCCAGGATGCCCAGACAAATCGCGCGCCCATCCAGCGCCTGGCCGACTTACTCGCGGGTTACTTCGTCCCGGTCATTCTGGTCCTCGGCTTCTTGACCTTCTTCGTGTGGATGGTGCTCAGCCACGTCCTTCCACATCCTCCCAAGATCTTCCTCGAAGATACGAGCGGCGGCAAGATCATGGTGTGCGTCAAGTTGTGCATCTCTGTCATTGTGTTTGCATGCCCGTGCGCTCTCGGCCTTGCCACCCCGACCGCTGTCATGGTGGGCACCGGCGTCGGCGCCGAGAACGGCATCCTGGTCAAAGGCGGCGCGGCGCTCGAGACAACAACCAAGATCACGCACGTTGTTTTGGACAAAACGGGTACCCTGACGTACGGCAAGATGAGCGTTGCCAAAGCCACCCTGGCGTCCCCCTGGCAGGACACCGACTGGCGTCGCCGTCTATGGTGGACCATTGTCGGCCTGGCAGAGATGGGCAGCGAGCACCCGATCGGCAGAGCTGTCCTCGCCGCCGCCAAGGAAGAGACGGGCCTCCCTCCGGATGCTACGCTGGATGGCAGCGTCGGCGACTTTTCTGCCGCTGTCGGCAAGGGCATCACGGCGCGCGTTGAGCCCGCCACCTCGGCCGAGCGCATCCGCTACACCGTCCTGATCGGCAACGTCGCCTTCCTCCGCGAAAACGGCGTCACGGTCCCCGAATCCGCCGTCGAAGCCTCGGAACGCGTCAACGCCGCTCACAGCTCCACCACCTCTACTTCAACCCCCAAACCCGGCGGCGCCGCCGGAACAACCAACATCTTCATCGCCATCGACTCCACCTACGCCGGCCACCTCTGCCTGTCCGACACCATCAAAGAAGGCGCCGCAGCGGCCATCCAGGCGCTCCACCGCATGGGCGTGCGCACCGCCATGGTGACGGGCGACCAACAATCCACCGCGCTCGCCGTCGCCGCGGCCGTGGGCATCCACCCGGACGACGTGTACGCGGGCGTCTCGCCGGACCAGAAGCAAGCCATCATCCGGCAGCTGCAATCGACGCCGTTCCACACGGGCCGCAGGGCCCGCAAGGCGGTGGTGGCCATGGTCGGCGACGGCATCAACGACTCCCCCGCCCTGGCGACGGCCGACGTGGGCATTGCCATGTCGAGCGGCACCGACGTGGCCATGGAGGCGGCCGACGTGGTGCTCATGCGCCCTGACCGGCTCATGGACGTGCCCGCCGCGCTGGACCTGGCGAGGTGTATTTTTAGGCGCATCAAACTCAACCTCCTCTGGGCGTGCGTGTACAACGCCGTCGGACTA
Organism: Mycothermus thermophilus; assembly: GCF_041956435.1. NCBI lineage: Eukaryota > Fungi > Ascomycota > Sordariomycetes > Sordariales > Chaetomiaceae > Mycothermus > Mycothermus thermophilus. Next base: position 4,220,551 of record NW_027191427.1, read on the forward strand.
CCCTTCGCCATGGGCCTGTTCCTGCCGCTCGGGTGGCACATGCACCCCATGATGGCGGGCGCGGCCATGGCGGCGAGCAGCGTCAGCGTGGTGACGAGCAGCTTGTTTTTGAAGCTGTGGAAGAGGCCGCGGTGGATGGAGGAGCTGGAGGCGGAGGGACGCGGGGAGGAGGTGGCGCCCGCGAGGGTGGGAGTGGTGGGCAGGGTGGCGGAGTGGGTGAGAGATGCGGTGGGTGCGGTGGTAGGATGGGAGGGACGGAAGAGGGGAGGGGAAGGGTACGTGCCGTTGGCGAATCTGGATGGGCCGGAGCAACAGGCTTGATGATGTTTTGGAGGAAGGTGGTTGGAGTTGGGTTGTTTGGTTGGAGTTGGGGGCTTGGAGTGCATGTTCGAAAGAGCTGCATGTTTCATTTTGTTCTTTTTCCCTCTTACTTGCATGCCGCGGTATGTTGCGGTGGTGCTGCTGTTTTCTTGAGTACCAACTTGGCTTAAGCGCATATACCTCTACAGTCACCAATTACTTTTCATGATAACGTGGTGTATGGAGTATTGTTTAGTGTCGTAGTGTGTGTCGACGACGGGTCATGATGGTAATGTTCGCATATCTCGGATGGTCGAGTCTATGAAGAAATGAGTTGCCAGCCATTTTAGCTCAGCTTATTTTGGCGTCCTTAGCTGCCCAACACTTGATTAGGTTGTCATGATGAAATGTGAGGGTATCTCGTCCATTGATTTTGTCTAGCCGATAAGTCCTTGGACCGGTATGTATGTAGTAGTTATCCATTTATCGTTTTGCGTAGTAAGCAAATGCAACATCACCTGCGCCTCTTCACCCCAACACTGGCGAGTTGGATGGCCCTGAGGGCACTGTCCAACATCTACCTCGCGACGAGACCAACCGATCTTGTTGTTTCTCCAGGGATGGGCAGGTCTCTTTATATTCATGCCCCTGACAACAACAGCCTGTAACCTCAACCTTTGCTCACGTGTCCACCTTCATGCTGAGCAGAGCAGGCGCCGGGCTGAGAAGGTTAGTTGGCTGTTGTCGTATGTAGTAAGCAACCCAAGCTCTATCGAGCTATTATGCTCACGCCAACAAAATCCTTCCCAGGCAGACGGATTTTTGTTGGTTTGGTTCTAAAACGCAGGCTGCAGGTAGGCCTTCAACGCCTTGACGGCGTCGCCGTCGTGCGCCTTGAGAAGCTCGGTGGCTTTGGGCTTGGAGAGTTCCAGCTCGTCGACCTAGGTGAGGGAGAAGGGATCAGTTATTAGCGCCTGGGTTGTTTCGTTTACACCACGACTTCTATGTACATAGATGGTACACATGCGAGCAAAGAAAAAACACAATCTAATAGAGAAAAAAAAATAAAAAAAAATAAAAAATAAACAAAACGCAGGAGAAGTGGAAACTAACCAGCAACTTAACATCCGCCGCATCAACTTTCACATTCTTCTTGGGCGCCGTCGCCTGCCCGGCACCAGCTCCCCCGGAACCCAGAGCGGACATGGCGTTCTTAACGGCCTCGGTGTCGACCTTGCCGGCGCCCGCGGCGGCAGCGGCCTCGTCATCGTCGGCCCGGGAGTCGTCGAGCTTGCTGAGGGCGGCGGCAGCCTTGCGGTCCTCGGCCGACTTGGCCTTGGCCGTGGCGGATTCGTCCTCGACGTCGGCCGAGGTCGTGGCGCCCTCGTGGATGGTGGTGGGTTGGCGGTCTTCGGCGGCCATTGTTGTTGTTGTTGTTTGTTGTGTGGCTATGTATTACGCTACTGTACGAGCGGCCGGCCGGGTATGGATCTGACTGGGGATGGTACTCGGCGTCGAGGTTCAAGGTAGGTGTGCGGTGAGGTGTGTCGGACCGGCCCGGGGAATGGCCCTGGATCGTCGGGTGGTCAGCACGGAGGGAGTGAACTGGGGTTAGAGAGCTCGTACCTGAATTACTATGCAGGAGGTTGCAGTATTGGGATGAGGGAATGTATGGATCGAGGGTCGAAGTTGAGGCGCAGTCACGTATGGAAGGCAGTTACAGAATCCAGATGCGGCGCTGTCCACTGCAAATTGGATGCAGCGTCCAGTGTTCAGCGGCGGGAGATGCCCCGCACCCAATCGCCTGCGGACCGGGATCAGAGGGGTTGGGTCGCAGCATGGACAACTAAACTGCCCAAAAGTCACCTTTTAGTAAGCGGGGCACTTGAGCCGCAAAATGCAGCAAAACCATTGGCCAATGCCCCAGTCCAACACAGTCACACTGACGCTGGCGGTTCCCGTCGGCATCCATTTTGGAGTTTCCCGTTCCAGTTTTTTGTTTGACTCACTTCACCAAGAAAGGAAGAAACAATGAAAACCAAAGTCAAGGTCCCAAACTACATCAACCGTCACTCCTCCGAGCCTGTCCAGCCCCGATCCTCCCGATCCTCCCGTCCGCCGTAAGCCCGGCCCATCCAAACGCCCGCCCAGCCATTACACAGCGTTGGTGGCCCTGCAGCCTGCCATCTCGTTGCTACATCTTGCAACGTCCTGCTTCATCTCGCACCGCTTAGCAAAAGGCGTCACCGCAAGCAGTCCGACCGCTGCATGCTCTCCGTGTTCCGGGCCAGCCGCCTTCGCCCGTACCTGTTCCCGTCCCGTCTCCGAGAGTCTTGCAAAGACAAGTGGTATAAGTGTGCCCCGGCCCCGCCCTCCAGGCCATCATCCATCGCCATGTTTCAAACAAAGATCGAGATTGTCAAGATGGGCGAGGCGATACCCGGCACCGGCAACTTCACCTGGCAGGCCCGCGACTGGGCTCCGGACTCGTGGCGCTCCAAGCCCATCAAGCAGTGTCCCGAGTACCCGGACAAGGCCGCCCTCGAGAAGGCCACCGCCACCCTGCGCAAGCTGCCCCCCATCGTCCACCCGCGCGAGATCGTCCAGCTGCGCCAGCACCTGCGCGATGTCGCCCACGGCAAGGCGTTCCTTCTTCAGGGCGGCGACTGCGCAGAGCTGTTTGACTACTGCCGCCAGGACGCCATCGAGTCCAAGATCAAGCTGCTGTTGCAGATGAGCTTGGTCCTGCTCTGGGGCGCCAACAAGAGGGTTGTGCGTATCGGGCGTCTGGCTGGTCAGTATGCGAAGCCGCGCTCGAGCCCGCACGAGATTATTGACGGCCGCGAGGTGCCGTCCTTCCGCGGCGATATCCTCAACGGCTTCCATCCGGACGAGCGCGAGCTTGATCCGGACAGGATGGTGAAGTGAGTACTCTCCGTTTTCATAGCAAGATTCATACACACCTCTAACGCTTTCCCAGGGCCTACCACCACTCCGCCGCCACGCTCAACTACGTCCGCGCCGCCATCTCCAACGGCATCGCCGACCTGAACCGCCCTCTCGACTGGGGCCTGGGCCACGTCCGCGACCCGGAGCTCAAAGCCAAGTACGAAAAAGCCGTCACCTTCCTCAAAGACATGCGCAACTTCATGCACACCATCGGCGCCGAGAACGAAAAGTTCCACACGGTCGACCTCTTCACCAGCCACGAGGGCCTGCTGCTCGAGTACGAGGAGGCGCTGACCCGCCACCTCGACGACCCGCGCTCCCCTCCGACCCAACCGCGCAAGGAGTGGTACAACACGTCGGCCCACTTCCTCTGGATCGGCGACCGCACGCGCCAGCTCGACCACGCGCACGTCGAGTACTTCCGCGGCATCGCCAACCCGCTGGGCGTCAAGATCGGCCCCACCACCCCGCCGGGGGACCTGCTCGGCCTGCTGCGCGCCCTCAACCCGGCCCGCGAGCCCGGCAAGGTGACCCTCATCACCCGCTACGGCGCCGACAAGGTGGCGTCGCTGCTGCCCGCGCACATCCGCGCCGTCGAGGACAGCGAGTACGCGGGAACCGTGGTCTGGCAGTGCGACCCCATGCACGGCAACACCAAGTCGGTCGCGGGCGGCATCAAGACGCGCCGGTTCGGCGACATCTTCAGCGAGCTGCAGCAGACGCTGCGCATCCACAAGGAACAGGGCAGCTACCTGGGCGGCGTCCACCTTGAGCTGACAGGCGACGCGGTCACCGAGTGCCTCGGCGGCAGCGAAGGGTTGGAGGAGGACGACCTGTCCACCAACTACACGAGCTTTTGCGATCCGCGGTTGAACGAGAAGCAGGCGCTCGAGCTGGCGTTTTTGATTGCCGATCATTATAGGAGCGAGCGCGAGGATTTGGAGGAGGGAAGTTACTAGGTTCTAGGCGTTGAGAGCAGGGTAGGGACTGATTGTTTTTGTGGCAATGCGGATAATGGGTTTTTGGGTGCTTAGGTCAGACGGACGGTTGAATTCCTTTCACATGTTGTATAGCATAGACAAAATCTCGAAAAGCAGCCACACTGGCTGCGGTTAGACTAAAGTATTGCTACTAGAAAGTTGTTGTTGGTTTGTGGTTTTTGAATGAATCTAGATATTCCTCAGAACCGGTCCGGCTCTAACTATCGGCCTTGCTGCTATGTGTCATGAGTTGTGTCAATTGAGTTTGCTCCTGTCGACCCCAACTCTATATGACTTAATTAACTCTTCCTGCCCTTTCTTGCTCTCCTCTTTCTCATCCCGTTGATTCCTTCGTCACATACATGCCATCGCATGACATACCTGAATTGGATGGATGGATGGATGAACCCCCAACAACTCCGTGCTCCATATCATCTGTGAGTCTCTCTGCCAACCAACCCAGTCGATCCCCTCTAGTCACAGCTCTCAACCATCAGGTCTCTCTTTCTGTCGCCGAACTGCTTCTCCCCGCCTTCCCTTCACAAAACACTCCTCACCCCTCCTCCTCCTCCCCCTATCTCCTTCTTCCTCTCACCACCACCCTGACCACCCCGTCACAAAAGCGTAATCACCTGCTGCCCCTCAAACGCATCCCCCTGCTCCAGCGTCGTCCACCCGGACACGCTGCCCGGTTCGATGCAGAGCATCTGCTTGTAGCCGTCCTTGGGCTCGAAATCGCCCATGCCCTTGGCTTTCTCGATCCACGGGTTCCACACCACCACGTCCGTCAGGTTGTCGCGGGTCACGCGGAACTTGGGGCCCTCGGCGTCCGAGACGACGACCTCGGCTGAGGGCGAGGACGGAGTGTAGACGCGGTCGGTTTCGCCCGCGATGGTCAAAGGGTCGGGGTGTGGGGTGGAAGTGGTGCCTGCGGGAAGGAGTTTGTCGAGGTAGGGGGTGGAGGAGAGGCCGGTGATTGTGACGGTGGAGATGTCCTGGTTGAGAAGTTAGTACCATTATCGTTGTTGTTTGTTTCTGTTGGTTCAGAGTCGGGGATATGTATGGCTTGTAACGTACATCAACGCGCAGATACGTATGGAACAAGACCTGGCAATCAAACGGCTTCTCGCCGTCGTTGGTCACGACCAAGCCCGTGGCCAGGCTATCCCGCGTCAAGGTGACGCTGTAGATAAGATTAAACGCAAACGGCCAGCGCTCGCGCGCCAGGGGGTCCAGTCCCGCAGCGGCCGACGAGAGCCCAAAATCCAGCTTCACGTTGGCCCCGCCCGAGGCCAGCCCCGACTCGGACGTCGACTTGCCCAGGAACTCCCAGCGCGAGGTGCGCGCGAAGCCGTGCTGCGGGAGCTGCTTGGTCTGCTCGTGGTCCGGGGCCGTGCCGAAGACGGGGAACACGAGGGGGATGCCTCCCCGCACGGCTTTCGAGCCGTCCAGCTTGGCCGCCGAGCTCAGCCACAGCTTCTCGTCGCCCGCCGCGTCCTTCCAGCTGATGACGGTCGCGCCGTGCAGCAGCACCTCGACCGACTCGCCCGTCGGCAGCTCGGCGCGCACGCGCGAGTTGTCGTCCGAGAAGGTGACGATGGCTTGCGGCGGGAGACCGGGCGTGGCGACGCCCAGGCCCTTGGGTTTGTTGGGGCGTTCGACCATTTTGGGGGTTTGGTTTGGTTTGGGATTCTCGGGGGTGTTGGAAGAGGAGGAAGGAAGAAGAGGTGGTAGTGGTAGAGGTAGAGGTTGGACGGGAAGTTGTTGGGGAAGAGAAGTAGGTGGGAGAGTAGTTGATGGGTTGGAGAGTTGGCGGGGCTGGTGGAGGTTGAGAGGTGTTGACACACAAAGAGTCGTCTGATTCCCAAAGAGATTGGGATTAAAAAGGGTTGACGTCGAATGTTGAGGTTGCAATCGTGAGACCGGAGAGCCGGTTAGGTAAATCGCCTGTGTGCTTAGCAGTGGTTTTAAGTGTCGGGGTCGAAGGAGGAGGGGGGAAAGAGATGTTAAGACGTTAGCAGATGCTTGGGCACTGCGGGGTAGGTCAAGCAGCTGGGTTTCACTTTCACCTCCAACTCGGCGGGGAGGGAGGGGCTTGGAGCTCTTCCTTTAAACTAGAGGTCCAGTCTAGGATCTAGCTCTTGGAAAAGGGGCAACGAGACATCACCCTATACAATGCTCTGAAGGCATCCCAAGCTCAATCAACTATCGACCAGCCACCTGAACCACTTGAACCACCTGAAGCAGCAAACTCGAAAAGAAGATCGTCAAACCCAGTTTGATCCAACCTTCACCGGCCCGCCCACTTCCATGCAACCTGTGGTGCCCTCGAAACACCAACCAACCGGGAACTACCTGAGGTCAACTCTTCCTGGACCAAAATCAAGAAGTCTGGTAGCTAGGGCACTCAGTCCAAGGACATCATCAAGCTGTCACATCTATTGCCTTTGTGTGGTTGGTGTAGTAAGAGGCTCAAGATCAACCAAGCTGAGCACTTGAGGTTTCAGGTCAGGAGGTGACCCGAGCTTGCGGGGTCAAGCTTCCATCGCAACGCATCGAACATTCCAAGCCTTCCTCGACGTGCATGACCTGAAACATGTGGCGCAGGTCCCCCCACTAAACCAAGCTCTGGCCTATAAGATCTACCGAGTATATAATTTTACTTGCCTGACTGAGGTGAACTGTGTGTCATCGTCTATTTCAGGCTGAGCAAGCCTCAAGTATACCAATGGAACTCAAGACCTGGTTTTACATACACCCAAGTCCAACATCGAATTGACATGGCTTGTGTAGGCTGTCGGCTCATTCCCTAGCATTGAGTCCAAGTCCATGTCATTCTATTGACCAAGTCTCTCATGCCTATGAACCGATGAATGCTTTGCTTTGCCTGTGCTGTGCTGTGCTGTGCTTGTGTCATGTAAAAGACAACAAACCAAAACTCCAAACTCCTCCCTTCCGAACCCATTATGAATAGTATTGTGTCTTCTACCAATAACCCATCCTTTTCCCCCAACCCAACCAACCGAACCAAGCCATACAAACGCCGCCAATAATGAAAACAAGACAAATGACTATGCAATGAGCAATGAATGGCCGAATGCCCAAACCCACTCAAAACACTCACTCAGACAAAAAACCAGTCATAGTACACCAACTCAGGTAAGACCAACTCAACTCTCGGGCGCCATCATCCTTCCCCGCCTTTCCGCTTCAATCAACTCCCTCCGCATATCCATAAACACGTCCTCGATCTGGAACACCTCCTCCCTCGACAGTCGCGCCGACCGGAGCTGCTCGAGTCCGCTGCGGAAGAGGTCCATGATTTTCTGCGCCTGGGTGGCCTCGGGTACCTCCTCGGTCGTCGGTTCCTCGACTGCTGGCATCTCGACATCTGCTGTCGCTGCCGTGGGAGCGGGTTGTTGTTGCTGTTGCGGCTCCTTCTTCTCCTCCTCGACGACGCCGACGACATCGGCGGCCACGGGGGGTGGCATGTCCACAGCCATCGAATCTTCCGGCTCCTCCATGGATTGCGGAGGTGCGGGCGCGGGCGCAGCGTCCTCCTGTCCCACCGTCACCGAAGCGTCCACCACCAACCACTGCTGTTGGCGGAACTCGAGCGCAATCTGCGACTGCACGTCGTCGTCATTCTCTTCCACCTCCATTGCGACAACGACATCTCCGCCAGCAGCAGCATCCCCCTCCTCCTCGGCCTTGGCAGGAGCAGCAACCCTTTCCTCCTCTTGAGAGACCAACTCGGTCGATGAGCTGGGGATGCGTTCCTCCTCCTGCGGCTCATTCGTCTTCTCTTCCCGCACAGCCGGCAGCACATCCATCTCGGTCGACGCGCCAACCTCAACAATAACTCCACTGCCGGCTTCCTCCTGAGACGACGCCAGCTCTTGGCTGCTGGTCTCCCCGGCATCGCGCCGCCGGCGCTTCGGACTGGACTCCTGCGCCTTGGAGGAAGACGAGGCGGGTCTCTTGCGCTTCTGACGCCCACCACCCCTCGTCTTCCTCTGGGAGCTCGGAGCTGCGGGTGTCGTCGTCTCTTCTTCAGCTTCTTCCGCTGCGGTAGCGGCAGCAGCAGCCGTAGCCTTCACCGGCGATGAAGTAGCCGCAGCCGCTGCAGCCGCAGCCGCAGCCTCAGCCGCCGCGCTAGCCCTGGTCCTGCGCGCCGGAAGCACACGCTTCGGCTTTCCCTTCTCCGGGCTCTCGACCACCACAATGCAGTCCGCCGCGGGCGAGGGATCCCGTTTCTCAGGCGACGCCGACGCAGTCACCTGGCGGTGCTCGGCGTTGTCGGGTTTGCCCGAGTCCAGTTCCGCCACCAGCTGCAGGAGGCCTGAGTCATCGATGCCTTCGTCGTATTGGGTCATGCTGTTGGTTGGGATGATGCCGTGGGTGGTAGTAGTAGTGGTGGTAGGTTGAGCATCGGTGGCTGCTGTTGTCGCCGCCGCTTTCGTCCTGGTAGGAGTCCGCGGCATGGGGCTCGTCGGGGCATCCACGTATTCGTCGCCGTCGGATTTCGGAGTCGGGGTCTCCTGTGCCTGTTTCTGAGAGATCCGCGCCGAGCGACGCGGAGTGGTCGGGGCCGGAGCTGCAGATTTGGCAGGCTGCTGAGGGGGCTGCGGCTCTTCGACAACCGGAGCCTGGGCCTCCTGGACAGGGTCAAGCAGCATGCTATCCTCCACCACCTCGTCCAGAGCAGGAACTTCCGACACCACCTTCTCCACCGCGTTCACCGGACTGCTCGGAACCTCGGCCTCGTCGTTGACTTGGGGCAACGACACAACGGTAGACCAGCCGCGCCGACTCGTCGGGTCGGGCACAACGGCCTGCTGCCGGCCGGGGTTCGGCGAGCCCGAGACCGGCGACGACGAGAACTGCCAATCATCAAGGAGGCTGTGGCTCGCAGACCTGGACCTTATCTCGGCCGCCAGCGGATTGCCTCGGACCTCAGGGGGCGATGAGGGAGGGTCGGTCAGATCATTCTCCTCCGCCATGACGGTGAACTGGCCGCGACGAGGAGTTGGCGTCGACGAGATGTAATCGGCATACCTGCTCTGGCGTTCTGGCGTCGCGGCTTGACGGGTTCGGGCGCCTGCGTTCCTTCCTTTACCGCCGGGGCTGGAGCGAATCTCGGGGAAGAGAACGGCATTCTCGCGTTGGCGATCGCGAACCTCCTTCTGATGCTCCGTCAAGACTTGTGACTCGAGCGGGCTGCTCGGCTCGGGCGGCTCGATGGGTGCAAACTGTATTTGCGTGTCGTCATGCCGAGGACGTGTTCGTTGGTTGGTCGAGAGCGATGACTTCTCGGCATGTCCGCTTGTAGGCCTCGGACCGGGCGTAGGGGTTGCTCTCCGACTGCTGGACAGGGTGGAAGGCAGCATCGGAAGGCTGATGTCCTCAAAGGAGTCCACGAACGACAACTGCTGTCCAGCATACTTAACACTGGATGTCTCCAGGCCTGGTAGGATAATGTCGGCATGGAGCTGCAGTTGCACCAAACAAGTCTTGAGTTCTTCGGGGTACTCCAGGTGCTCGGCATGGGCAAACAGCCTGTTCCACAGGGAAATGGCCGAGTTGACGATGCTCCGATGGCACGAAGAGAGCGAGGCGCAGAAGAAGCGTTCAAGACTCTGGAGGTGCTGTTCGGGCTTCTCCATGTCGGAAATCAGATTGGACAGCTTGTCCCAGACCAGTTTCATCTGCGTGAGTTAGCATAAGGTGAGTGAAAAGAACATGACATGACTAGACTTACCGCTGCAAGGACGGAGGGCGTCTGGCCGCCGATCAGCCGATTTTCGTCCCGGAACCAAGCCAAAAGCCCGTCCTGGAGAGAGACCATGGCCCGAAGGAACAGCTGGCGATTGCACCGGTCAAAGAAGCCGCCAATTTCCTTGAACAACTGGACTGCCGAGTCGGAGTCGATGGAATCCGAGGGGGCGTAGAGATATTTGAGGACCTCGTTGATGGTCTTGTAGAGGTTGTCGAACGTGTCGAAGGAAGCCGAACGGGAGCCGGCGAGGCTGGTGCCCCAAAGCCGCTTCCGAGCAGCATCAACAGCTTGACGGTCGCGCGGCTGCGTCGCAACCGAGACAAGCTCCGTCACGTACTTGACGCAAGTCGCCGATGACTCCACAGCTCCGGTCGTCGAGAACATGTCGGAAAGGATCTTGGCCAGGGGCTCGAGAATGGCGATGGCCACCCCGGCGTCTCCAGTCTCCTCACGCACGCGTTCAAAGGTCGCATAGAAAAGCGACTCCCAGTGCTTGGATGGCAGGTTCGGCGTCGACTTGATTCCGCGCTCGAGTACCTTGACGATGTCGCGGTAGTCGTGGCCAATCGGGGTCTCGCCGGTGGTGCTCGTCGAGCGGTGACTATGCTGGTCAGGTTCGAGCCAGGCAGAGATGTTCTCGGCAACCAAAAGCCACATTCCGTAGGGTCGTGAAATTTCCATCGGGACGGTCGACATGAGTTCCTGTGCTAGATCCATCTTCGCCTTGGGGCCCTTGGAGGCGAAGAAAGGGGCGAAGACGGAAGCAAAGAAGTCCGCAAAATCCTTGTCATCTGGGATGCCGGGTGGAAGACTCGACAAAATGGAAAAGAGGACCGACAGGGGAGCCTTCGTCAGCGGTTGGTGCTTGCCGGTCTTCTCTGTGAATGGGAGCAGGCCGAGCGAGTTGATCATGGCCTCAACGTAAGCCCTTGTCGCGAGAAGGAACTCGACCACGCTGCCTTGGGCATCTTTCCCGTCACCCGCCAACCCCCGTTTCCAGATCTTGTCCAGGAGACCCAGAGCTTCGGTGACAAAGAGCGCCGTGTCCCGTGAGACCTTGATCTCTTTGGCTGCAGCTGAGGCAACACTCGAGACCAGGGACTGCCAGAGGCGACGAGCCGCGCTGTCGGGCCTAGCCAGGGAGACATACTCCTGTGAGAGAATCGGCTCAACCACGGCGAAGATCCGGTTCGGATTGCGCCTGACCCATTTCGAGTCGACGGCCGGCAGCTCTTCCGGTTTCACGAACGCGGTGTCCACGATCCGGTCGACCTTCCATGTCCGAGGGGTTGTGCAGTCAAAGAGGCCTGCCAAGATGGCGCTCGCCTGGCGGAGGTTGTCTTCGGCAGCCTCGGCGGCCGGGTCCAGCAGCTTCGTAAAGACGGGTTGAACGCTGGTATCCCAGTACGTGTCGAGGAGAGTCGTGGGCGCGTTGGGCCGGAAGGCGTAGTAGAAGAGATTGCAAATCCCGCCCAGGACGGCGCGCCGCAACTCCTCCGACGTCTTCCCGGAACCTTTCCGCCTAAGCTGGCTAATGAGAGGAGCCGACAGGGTGGCCAGGTTCTTGGGCGATGCCTGCTCCTCAACATGCATGAGATACACCAGTCGGCCCCAAGCCTGGTTGGCAGCAACCTTGGTGGGGAAGTCGGTGCTGTTGAAGCAGTTCTGGATGATTTGGAGCCAAGGCCTGGCGTGCTCCCACTTGTCGAGGCGGATGCGAAGGAGGAGAGTAACAACACTCCAGATCTGGGGTACGACAGCCGACTCATGCTTGTCCTTGGACATGGCCGTGAGCGTCTCCTCGTAGTATTGAATGTAGCGGCGCTCCTCGTGCTCGAGGTTAAGAATCTCCATGACCTTGCGAGAGAGCTGCCTCTCATGGCCGATGGTGAAGGCGGCCTCAAAGCCCAGGGCAATCGCGGCAGACCGGATATCCTTGATGCTGCTGAGCATATCGGTAAACAGATCGAGAAGCCAGTCTGAGTGTAAGATCATAAGCTGCTTGGATTGCTGGACGAGCTTGCGGTAGATCAAGACCCTTGACAAGACGATGCTCTTGCCCGTGATGTGCTCCTCGATGCTGCGGAGCGACGAGACTAATCGGCCCACCCGGTCCGACGTCATCACCTTGGCGGAAAAGTTCTGTAGTGAGATGACCTGCATGAGGCGGCGAGCTGTGTCCTTGGGCGTGGATGCGTCCCCGAAACAACGGATGCAGTGCTCAATGATGAAGACGGCAAAGTCGTTGGAGATGGTCGACGCGATGGCTGGAAAGTGAAGGAAAGTGTTGAGCAGGTTGAGTGCGCTGTTGACCAAAGAGCTGTCGATGTTGCCTTCAGGCGTCTTGGCCAAGATATCTCGCTGCATGAACTGCGTAAAGAGGGTCATCTTCTCCTGGAGGGCGACACGATCTGGAAGGTTGTTGGAAGCCTTCCAGGCCCGTGTCATCATGAGATAGGCATCGAGCTTGGAGGCGCGGTCCCCGCCGGCCAGCTGTTGAAGGGTGGACTCCAACATGGTGGCCAAATTGACGGGAGGCTCGCTGTCGCCAGACACCGGACCTAGGACGTTCGGCGAGGGAAGGGCGTTCTTGAGGATGGACTTGATGGGCTTGGATGCGCTCCGGGGCAGAGAGACAGGGGTGGGGTGATCGGAGTAGACTGGGGGCTCTTTGTACTCTGCCTTGGCCGAAAAGCCAACCTTCTTTTGACGACGGGATGTCGATGTGGCAGCGTCGGAGGCGGGGGATTGGAAACCGGGAGGAGTATGGACGTTCAAACCGGCGTCGATGCAGGCCAGGGGAGGTCGGATGGCGGATGCGCCGTCATGTTGGGCTTCCCGGGGCGGTGTAGGCGGTCTCTCGGGGAGGGAGCTCAAGAGACACGACAGCACGACCGGAGATGACATGCTGCTGCGTCGACGGGTGTCCGAGAGGGAGAGAAGACACAGGCGTGCTGCGTCCTGCAGCCAATTAATGCGTCTCGGGCGTGATGGTCGAGCTGCGGTGCATCGAAGTTGATATCTCGAAGCTCTTGGGAGATGAAAAAAGACAAGATGAGAAAATCAGATGAAAGGGGGAACCGAAACCCAAGATGGCACCGCAAACACCAGACGACAACGCCAAAGACAGGAAAAGAGAGAGAGTCGGGGAGAGGCTAGGCCGTCGTGGTTCACAGGATGTGATGCCACGATAGACCAGCAAGCGTCGTGATGAAGAGGGATGACGATGATGGATGCAAGCTACGATGTGCCGGGATGGCCAGGCAATTAATTGGGGTCCTTTTTTGACGCGGTCGCGTAACGGCGGAGCGCGTCTGCACCGCGTTGCAACCGCTTTGCACTTTGCTGAAAGGGCCTCGTTCCGCGCCGGCTCCACATAGGCCCCACACTTCAGCCTCCCGCTTTCACCTTAGGTAACCCTGGTCCCTGCCTCCCGATTTGGTCAGCCGAAGGTGACAGAAGGCAGGAACAGGTCCCAAGCAGCCCAGCATGTATCAACCTGGAAACTCTGGTGGGAAAACTTCCACTCCCTAGAAAAGAAAGATGTGATGTTGAGATGTCTGATGAATTTCAAAGGCTTACACGGAACAAGTTGTGAGAGTTATTGATGAATGACGTGAGGTGACGGAAAAAGACTTTATAAGTAACTTCCGGCTCGACCTGGACTATGACCCCGCTTTCAGGTCAGGTAGTTACACGACGTCTGCATCATGTCCACGAAACTGCAGGCTCATATAAGATGCTCTCGATCCAAGAAGTGGTTTGGGAGAGTGGCAGGGTCGACTTTTTGGACGGGAATCTGCCGTGTTCTGCGAAGGTCTTGTGTTCTTCTGCATGAGGTTCTGTCAGCCCCACTGCATTCCGAGACGGCAGGGCATGTCGCACCTTGACGGATGGTGGGGTTGGCTGTACTCCCTATCTCTCTCCATCCGGGCATCTTCCATGAACCTGACCACACACACCATCTTCCCCTGAATCTCTCAAGAATCAAGACACATCTCAAACTTTCCGGATCTCTAAGCACCATACATATTGCATTCCAAGGATTTAATCCATAATCACAGTCTGCCACCATGGCCCAGATCCCCCCAACCGCCTTGATGGGCATGCTCAGAGGGCAGCGTCTGTTCTCCTTACCCTTCACCATCATGATGGACAAACATAGCTGATCTCCTCGACAGCCAAGCTCGACGCCGTGAAGGCCCTTTTTGACAAGTTGAATAAGGATCTCCAAGACAACTCTCTTACTCCCCAAGGTTAGTCATTGCCGAGGGACCCCATGGGAGACAGTCACTGAATCTATACAGAACGCGATGCTGCTCTTGAGGAGCTCAAGATTCACGGCCGTGATCCCAGTTTTGCAGACCCAATCTTTACAAAAGAGGCATGCTCTCCCTTTTCCACACATCACCAGTAGTATATCTCTGACACACTAGCAGGGCATCGAGACTCTCACCAAGTTCGCCTTTGAGAGCTCATCAGACAACACTTCGAGGCACGCCCTGCGAGTTCTCTGCAATGCCTTGTTCCTCAAGGCCGAGACTAGGCAAATATTTGTCGACCTCGGATGCGAGTTCAAGGCATGCAAGAAACTGAAGAGCGAGAACGCCGACGATGAGTTTCTCTGCTCCAGACTCCTGCTCCTGACCACGTACGGAACCACCGTGGATCTTCCCAAGCTCATCGACGAACACGGCCTGGCTGCTTCCATCATCCAAAACCTGAAAAGGCATGCCGAGAGGTTGGCTGCGCCTCCAAAGACCAACGGCCCCGCCGACCCGATGGTGGCCATGGCCCTGGCCGAGACGCTCAAGCTGGTCTTCAACGTCACCAACTTCGCCAAGTCTCACCTCAAGTCTTTCGACGACGCTCTCCCACACATTGCATCCATCCTTGTCAATCACCCGCCTGCTCCCGCCAAATCCCCGCTGGATTCTCCCTTCAGCCTGCTCATCAACACTCTCCTGAACCTCGACCTCACAGGCCCATCCGCCCAGTCCGCCCTCTTCCCTACCGCCGAACCACCCCGCATCATGAACCACCTCATCCACCTCCTCGACCTCTCCATGAAGACCTACAAAGACGGCGACCTCGACCAGTCCGTCAGCCCGCTCGTCTGCGCCCTGGCCGTGCTCTACAAGAACTCCCCGCCATCCAGCAGCACCAAGGACGGCAAAAAACCCGACACGAACGACGAGAAGAAGGCCGCCGCCCCCGATCCCAAAACCGACGTCCGCGCCTCCGTCCTCTCCAAGCTCCTCCCCACGGACGAGGACCGCAAGCTGGTCCTCGGCAAGGCCGAGACCCTCCCCTCGCGGCTGTTGCGCAACTGGACCAACCCCCTGGCGCCACAGTTCCGCAACGCCGTGGCCAGCCTCTACTTTGACCTCTCGGACAACGACGCGGGCCGGTTTGTCGAGAATGTGGGCTACGGCTACGCGTCCGGGTTCTTGTTCGAGAAGGGCATCGGCATGCCCGAGGACGCTGCGCGCAAGGCCGCCGAGGGAGAGGCGTCGACCACGTACGGCCCCAGCCGGCCGGTCAACCCCATCACGGGACAGTTCTTGGACGAGGAGAAGTTCCCGGAGCTGCCCAAGATGACGGACGAGGAGAAGGAGAGGGAGGCGGAGAGGTTGTTTGTTTTGTTTGAACGGTAAGTAACCTTTTTGGGGAGTGTATCATGGTTTATAAGTGATTAGGAGATGGTGCTGACGTATGGGAACAGGCTCAAGTCGACTGGTGTTATGAACGTGGAGAATCCTGTGGCTCAAGCCGTGCGGGAGGGGAGGATCCAGGAGTTGCCGTCTGACCACAGCGATAGCGACGACGATTGATGGGGATGATGTTGGAGTGGTAGACATCGGGGGATAGAGCTCGGGAAAGACCTAGAATCGTTGGAAGTACCCTCGTATTTAGGTTGGAGTAATGGGCAGAGTCGTGATATCCGAATGACCAAGGACACTGGAGAGGAACGCCGAGTCGTATATAATAGTGAGGAACTTTGGACAAGCCATGTTTCCATGTTTACTAGCAACTCTCAGAACAACAAAAGCCCGCTTCCCAGACATTACTGCAATAAGGATTTAGCCACATCTGATCCTCATATTATTTGCAGGTTTCCGGGATTTTCCGTATTACTTATGACGGAAAAATAGACTTCTTCCTACGTTATGTCTGGACCAAGCTCAACGGTTGTCTCTATGGTTGCTTCTTCAAACTCGAGGTGCTACATCCAAACCCCAAACCCTGGTTTCAGTTAGTGGGTCCATTTTTCCTGCTTGCTGCGATTTCCATTTCATTTCATTTCATTTCATTTCAATTTCATTTCATTCTCAACCGCAAGAGAGCCAACTGCTTGTTTACATCATTCTTCCCCTTCCTATAATCCTTTACGAAAACGCCGAGTCTGCAACAGACTCGGTATTGAGTTGAGGTAAAGTCGCCTTAGAGATTACAACTACAAGATTTTTTTAATTTTTTTTATTTTATTTTACTGACACCAGCAGACTTATTTTTTGCGATCATCGCATGGCGTGTTCACTGTCGCGTTTACTGTAAGACGCGCCTTTCGCACCCCCTCTCACCACATCAACCTTCTTCCACCCACTATTTCCGGATTTACAGCAGCCGCTCTGTGCTGCGATTAAGCACTCAAAATGCCGTTCGGCGAAGAGTTTGTCGAGGGGGATATCCCTATCGTTACCAGCGATCTTTTAAAGTAAGTGTTTTTCCCGACCTTTTTTTATTTGCTGAAGATGCTGCATGTCTTTGCGACTTTGCGATTCTTCGTCGCATCGTTTGTTTACCTTTCGAATTGCGATTTTCTGTGGTCGCGTATATGTATCGGCTTGTTTTCAAGCCTCTGGCAATGAATTTCATTTTGTACTGAGTTGGGTTTTCATTGATGCGACATTGTTGTCTATCCATCTCTCAACTTTCACTCTTGTCTCCTTCATTGAACCGTGCCCAGGCAGCAACTAGGGAACTAACCCACCTCAGCAGCATCGAGAATGACTTCGACAACAATGACCATGACCAACCCGCCGAGGAGCACCAAGCAGGCCTGACGGTCGTCACCCTCGACGACCAGCCTCCTCCCGGCATCCCAGAAGCCGACATGGACCTCCAGGCCGAAATCGAGGCAGACATCAACCAGGCCGAAGCCGCCGCCGCCGCCGCCATCTCATCGGCGAAGAAGCGGGGCCGCGCGTCGCTTGGTGGCGCCGAGACAGACACCTCCAAGACTCCACGATCGGCCAGGAGCGCCGGTCGCGGGAGGCGCAAGTCTTCTGCACCAGAGGAAGAGGGAGGGGGAGGAGGAGGTGGTGCGAAAGATGAAGCTGAGGACACACCCGCGCCCAAGCGCGGCCGTCCCGCCCGCTCTGCTGCGGCCGCTACTAGCGCCAAAATCGCGAGCGAGGCGCAAAGGGACCGGCGCAGGACGAGGGGCGGCGCAACCGCCGCTGCCGCTGCTACCGTAAGTTGCACCTACCGCCTGGGGAAATAATTACCTTAAGTAAATCGCGAAGCTTTTGTTCTAACTCACACGTCTCTAGACTCGCGGTCGCCGCGGTCGCCCACCCAAGAAAGCCTCCGAGGAGAAGGAAGAGAAGGGCGGGGAGGAGTCCGAGGAAGAGACGCCCGAAGGCGAGTACGAAGTCGAAGCCATCGTGGACTCCGCCATCGACGCCGACACGATGAAGCACATGTACTTGGTCAAGTGGAAGGGGTACCCGGACTCCGATAACACCTGGGAGCCCAAGGAAAACCTCAAGCACGCGGCGGAGCTGGTGCGCAAGTTTGACGCCGAGAAGCGCAAGGCTGAGGCTGCGGCCGCTGCCGAGGAGGCGAAGAAGGTCAAGGAGGCTCGGGACGGCCGGAGGACGTCAGCGCGCAAGGCCGCTACGGCTGCGGCTGCGAGGACGACAAGTGGGAGGGTGGAGAAGAAGACGGCTACCGCCACCGCTACGCGTGGGCGGGGAAGGGGGAGGGGAAGGGGAAGGCCTAGGGGCGGCAGGTCTACCACGGTGGGGAGGCCGGTGAGAGAGGAGCCGGCGAAGCAGGAGCCGGAGATGGGCTCACCACCGAGACGGCCGGGACATCGGCCGGGGAGGAGATGAACTAGGAGGGTGTGAGAAATGTTTTTTGCTGGGTTCTTTGTGCTTTGCTTCGTCATCATCATCTCTTCATTTCTCGGTCTTCTAGCGGAGTTTGGGCTTTCTCGGGTTGCTTGGGGTACAGGGTCTGGTGGCATATCATCTCATTGAGCGAGTTTGCACAGAGAGATAACTCGCCGAATGGAACGAAGCATTTGTTGCGAGCTCTGAGATCTTGCGTGTATGGAGGGACGAGACATGGCGGGGTGTGGATGATGCGAGCGGGTTGGCGGCTTTCCATGGTTCTTCTAGAAGAAATTGGATGCTCGAGCCGTTGCGACGTTGAGCTGCGCGACGGAAAAATAAAGTGGGGCATCCCAGGGGTTTGGGTCTACGTTGGTAATTGCCCGATGAGTCCTGTTTTTGGTGTCAATAATAATCTTTCCCTCCAACTGTCAGCCCAACCCAACACCACACCACCTCCCACCACACAACCTTCCTCCCTCCAACCCTCCGGGCATCCATCACCACCACCGCCAACCACCACCAACCCTCCAAGATGGACGCCCTCCGCTCCGCCATCACGCCCATCACGCACAACCTGCCCGCGCCCATCCGCGACCTGGGCGAGGCCATCATCGGCGACGCGTGCTACAAGGCGCTCCTCCTGGACGTCGACCTGGAAAACACAGCCTGCCTCAAGCTCGCCGTCAGCAAGGCCCTGGGCATCGGCATCGTCGCCGCCTCGTCGGTCGTCAAAGTCCCGCAGATCCTCAAGCTCGTGCGCTCCCGCTCCGCCAGCGGCGTGTCCTTCCTCGCCTACCTGCTCGAGACGAGCGGCTACCTCATCTCGCTCGCCTACAACTTCCGCAACGGGTTCCCGTTCAGCACGTACGGCGAGACGGCGCTGGTGCTGGGCCAGAACGCGGTCATTACGGTCCTGGTGCTGAACTATTCGGGCCGTGCGGCCGCCGCGGCGCTGTTTGTCGCTGCGCTGGCGGCGAGCGTGGCGACGCTGTTTAGCGAGAATCTGCTGGGCATGGAACAGCTGCAGGTGCTGCAGGCGGGCGCCGGCGCGTTGAGCGTGGCGAGCAAGCTGCCGCAGATTGTGGCTATTTGGCAGGAGGGGGGCACGGGGCAGCTGAGCGCGTTCGCGGTAAGTTTTGTTTCTACGGGTTACCATCCTCCCTCGGAACTCTGGGCTAATTTTGTCTTCCGTCTCACAGGTCTTCAACTACTTCGTCGGCTCGCTCATCCGCATCTTCACCACCCTCCAGGAAGTCGACGACAAGCTGATCCTGTACGGCTACGTGGCCGGCTTCGCCCTCAACACGGTGCTGGCTTTCCAGATGCTGTACTACTGGAACGCGACACCGGCGGCCGAGGGCAAGGAGAAGAAGAAGGAGAAGAAGCCGGTTGCTGCGGCACCCGTGGCGTCAACCTCGGCGACGGCGACTGCCACTGCCACTGGCTCGACAACCCCCAAGAGCAAAGGTCCCACGACGCGTCGTCGCGGTTAGGGGATATATTTATTTCCCCACCTTGGCGCTGGCGCGTTGTGATTGCTTAGTATTTGTTTGATAATGCAAGTTGTTTTTGTTCTTTTTTCGAGGCGAAGTTCTGAGGTGATCTGACTGCTTGACTTGACCGTGACGGGCGTACGTGAACCGGTCTTCAACATCTTCACACTGGACCTCCTACGATCCTGGCCATGGGAGCCATCTGATACTCTTCGTCCCATGTCCACCCTCCTGGATGCCCGTCTTATCGAATCTGCTCTCCGGAATGCCTATGTGGCCTGTCCCAACCAACTCAATACCCAAGAGAGGTCGACTTACCTATGCATGCCCCTTAGCAGTCGTCGTCCCGTGTATACGTTGATGCTGGGATCGGAACGCTCAAGCCGCCTGGCAGAAGAAATATTAATACCTAACTGTGCTCTGACAAATATGCTACTATACTGTTTTCCTCAAGTCCCTTATCCAAACGCCTCGCTCGTTAATTACCCAGTTCGAAAGGGTATGAAACAATGCGTATATGCTGTTCAACCCCCATCCCAACAATGTCCCTTATCCAAGTGCCAATATCCCAACAATGTGTAGATAACCAAAAAGACAAGCCACATCAACACCCAAACCCACGACACTCCCGCATACCTAGGTTACAACCACGAAGCATCACACTCCAGCGAAAGTCCGTCCAACCACGTCCCCGCCACAAACCGCCTCCCTCTCCCTCTCACTCAGCCTCCGACTCCACTCCCTCAGCTCCTCGATCGTCACACCCCTTTCACTCAAAACCGACCTCAAATCCAACTGATGGGGGGGCGCCGCCACAACCAACTCCCCTTCGCCCGGCGGATGCGTCCCGTTGCCAAACATGGCCTTATCCCTCGACAGCATGGCAAACCTTAGCCCAACCTCGGACACAGTGACGACAATGCTGACGACGATCAGGATGATAATGATCCACGTGATGTTGCTCATCTTGGCGTCGGCGTCGCTGTCGGCCAAGATGTCGGCCAGGTCCAAAAACACGCGGCAGCGCTCGTTGAGCACCTTGATGCGCGGGTCGATCTCGAGGTACTCGCGGCTGGCGACGTAGAGGGGGTGCAGGGTGGGTTCCGAGTCCCAGAAGAAGTTGGGGACGTCGAGGATGTTGGAGGCTGTTTTTGTGTGTGTTTGGTTAGTTGTTGGTCACTTTGGCTGGTTTGGAGGGGAAAGGAACGTACAAAGATTAATGTCCACCCTGCTCTTGAATAACCTGCCGAGCATCTTGACGATCTCGGTCCTCGTCATGTTCAGCTCGCCCGTCAGGGCCAGCCGCTTGGGGATGTGCTGGGCGTCCAGCATGGTCTGGGACATGCGCTCCTCAAAGAAACAGAGCTTGGTGCTCTGCGCGATGGCGTGGCTGATGGTGAGCTTGACCATGTGGTCGAAGCGGGGGAGGAGGGTGATCATGTCGTTGAAGATGCGCGGCCGCTTGGCGTCCGGGTTGTATTCGAAGTGGAACTCTTCGGTTTCGAACTCGGCCTCCTCGAGCGGGCGCATGGCCAGAGCGATGCCCGTCTCGTTCTCGGAAAAGGTCAGGTCCGCGAGGATGTCTTTTTCCTGCCGCTCCGTGAAGTTCCAAAACACCACCACGCCGTAGGAGAAGACGAAGACCTCGCCGAAGTGTTTGGCGTCGGGGACGAGGCGGTTGATGGGCATGACGGAGACGGGGCCTGGAGTGGTGTTGTTGTCGTTCGTCTCGCCGTTCGTCTCGCCGTTATGCTGGTTGTGGTTGGAAGAAGTGTCGTTGGCCAGCTCCAACGCATCGGGAGCATCGCCGCCGTTTTGCCCCGTCGGAAGCGGTGGCCCTGTACCACCCGGACTCTCTCCAAACCCGTGCGTCCCATACCCATACTCGTCCAGCAACCCTTCATGCACATCTCTCCTCTCATTCCTTTCAATCTCCAAATCCAAGACCGTCTTGCCCGTCCCCGGCGTCTTCAACACCGGCCGGCTGCGCAACCGGTACCCGTCATGCCCGGGCAATAACGGCAGGTGATACACCACATACAGACAATCATCATACAGCTTCGTCTTGGCCTCGTGCGTCTTTCTCAAAAACTCGGCCGTCGCCTTGATCTTGTAACTCTGCGCGGTGCAGTAGGCCGTCAACCTGGCCACCTTTTCGCCTCTCTTCACCTTGGGCAGCCGCTCGGCGTAGCTCTTCCCTCGTATGCCTCCCCGCTTGCGCAGCACGTCCAGCTCCTCGTCCCGCAACGGCCTGTTGTCGTCATCCTCTTCCCGCATACGCCGGAGCAGCGACGCCCGCCGCG
The DNA here is from genome assembly GCF_041956435.1 of Mycothermus thermophilus. Classification (NCBI taxonomy): domain Eukaryota; kingdom Fungi; phylum Ascomycota; class Sordariomycetes; order Sordariales; family Chaetomiaceae; genus Mycothermus; species Mycothermus thermophilus. The sequence continues at coordinate 4,242,478 of NW_027191427.1, forward strand.
CGAGCTCCTCGTCGCTCTCCAAGCCTTCCTCGTTTTCATCCTCGGGCGCTTCGGGGATGAGGACAAGCTTCTCGCTGACCTTGGTCGTGCGCGAGGGAACGTTCTGTTGTCCGGTCCTGTTGGAGGCAAGGATTGGAAGACCGCCGCCTCCGCCGCCGCCGCCTTGGGAGCTGCGGCGCCTACCGGCGGCTGCCGCGGCGGCGGCGACGGAGCGCATGGAGCGTAGCAGGGCGGGATTGCCACGCGGCTGGGCGGAGGGGATGTCGGAGGAGTATTGGAGGATGTTGTCGACGGAGACGCGGAGGGGGTTGGGACGGCTGCTCGGGCCGGGAAGGGGGTGGCGTTGGAGGGCTGGGCCGCGCGGAGGTGGGCGTTCGCGGGCGTCCGTGACCTGTGATGGGGTTGTTAGGAGGATGGAGCGGTGGTTGGGCAGATCTACATACCAGGACGGCCGGGCTTCGTTTGGACGAGGCCATGGTGATAGAAGGTAGACGGTGAGAATTGGAGCTTGGGTTGAACCAATGGATTGGAATTGATGCTTAAGATAGAGATATATTATAGCGAAAGTTTTAGGCTGCCCGGGGTGGGCGCCTTTGGTGGGATGGATGGGTTGGATGGGTTGGTGGTGATGTGGTGTTGATGTCTTGTTGCTGCATGTTGATTGATTCCGAGCTTGGACCGTTGAATTGTCTTTGCGAACAAAACTGCCGGAAGGAAGCTGCGCCAAGCTCGACGTCATCCCATCTCGCGGCGCGCCACACCGTTTGTTACAGTACCGGACGCCTGGAACAGTGGAATACGAGGCGCTGTGACAGAGTCCAGACCGATCGCTCTGGCCTACTATTAATTAGTAAGTACAGTACTTTATACACTACAACCACGTCTCTAGTCATACATGTTCAATACCTATCCCACCCACTTTAACTGCAACTCATCATTAACACACAATTGACTTTAGACTTCCTTCATCATGATCACATTGCAACACCTCTTGGATACAACCTCTCCAGATGCATTACGGAATCGGTATTACCCTGCAGTCTCCTTCCCCTGCCGAATCAAGCAACTCCGCAACCCACATCCGCTGACCCGTCGACTTTTTGGCGTGCTTCTCCCTGCAGCAAACGAAACGCGAAGATTGACCCCGCTTGAAAAGGAGGGTTGGCTCGGTGCCCAGAGTAGAGATTTTTTTCTGCTGGGAGAGACTGCGGTTAGGTGCTGACCACGGGACCGGAGGCTGGATCCTCCTCATCACAACCCTTCTCCCTTTACTATCTAACAATCCAACAACTGGTCGGGTAGTTTGGTAGAAAACCAAATCGCCACCACCACAATGTCCTCCCAAGACCAGCAAGACTTTGATCAATCCGACGCCCTCAACGAGGGCCGCCGCATCTACGTCGGCAACCTCCTCTACTCCCTCACCCCGACCGACATCGAGTCCGTCCTGCGCGACTCGGGCTTCCCGCACTACTCCAAAATCCACATCTCCATCGACCCCGTGTCCGGCCGGAACCCGGGCTACTGCTTCGTGGAATTCCCCTCGCGCGCCGACGCCGAGGACGCCCTGCGCAACCTGCCCGGCGTAGTCGTGCAGAACCGCACCCTCAAAGTCGGGCCGTGCAACCCCAAGTCCACCCCGCGCTCGGCGCGCCGGCCCTGGGCCGATCGCGGTCAGCTGGCCTTCAACCGCTGGGGGGACTGGACGCCCGAGAAGCGCGCGGCGGCCGAGCCCGAGGAGCAGGGGCCGTACGGCGCGCTGCAGCACCACGCCGTCGAGACCAGCACGCTTCAGCCCGACGGGCGGCATGTGCGCAGGTTGTACATTGGCGGGCTGGGCAAGATGTACGACCAGACGCATAACCAGGCCGAGATGAAGGAGATATTGGCGGGGTTTGATTAGTAACGTCTTCCCTTCATTTTCTTCTTTCCCATCATTGACGACCAACTCTACAAAGTTGTTGTTGTTGTTCTTGTTGTTACCCTCCCCCCCCTAAAAGTAGTATACACTAATACCCTCCCCCCTCCTCCCCCCTCCTACCCCTAAAACAGCGTCGCCATAGGAAAACGCATCACCCCCCGCCAAGGCGGCCACCACTACTGCTTCGTCGACTTCTCGACCGCCGACGAGGCGGAGCGCGCGCGACAGGCGCTGAACGGCGCGCCGTGGAAAGGCACGAGGTTGCTGGTCCAGCTGGCCAAGGGGCTGAACGCGAGCAACAACCACCCGCTGGACCAGCCGACAAGTTCCTCTTCCACCTTTGACGGCAACGGCGAGTCGTCCTCGTACGGAAATCTGGGGAGCAGAAGGCCGCCCTACGGCGACGACCGTGGCGGCAGGGACAGCTGGGGTTCGTCTGCCGGCAGGGACAGAGACCAGCAGCAGCAGGGACAGTGGGGGTCTGGGAGGGGCGGCCGCGGCAATGGCGCGAGACCTCCGCGCGAGGATCGGGAGGAGAGGGAGGCCAGGCAGAGAGCGATCCTTGCGGCGGATAACTGGCGGGCTGCGGCGCCGGCGCCGGCGCAGTAAGTAGGGTTCGCTGGAATGGATGCTGCCGCCTTGCCTGACACCAAGCGCTTGAAGGATATCAAGGCGGTGGCAGTGGTCAAGCGGGTTGTGCCATGATTTTTCCCGACATATGCCTTTTCCTTGGTTGACCGAGATCTGTCTTCTTATACCAGCACGGAGGATGCGCTGAGATTCGGAAGTGCTCCTCGGCGTGCTCGACTTGTTTGCATGACGGAACTGATAGATGGTGAACACTCCCTTCGACTTGGTGAAATAACCCTCTATCATTATTATTTCATGACGGACGACAGATCACACCTTATACAACATCCAAGGAAACAGCAATCAAAACGCCAACCCATACCATTTGCCATATCCCTGTCCCTCTCTCCTCAAATATTAAACGAAATACCTGCCCAAGCTTAATTCCTACATGCCCTAAGCCAAACAAACCGACGCAGCAGTATATCCTCCTCTTCAACCTCCCATTTCCTCCCCTCATCAACCATAATGCATCCCCTGATGCGGTTTTGGCGGCGCGCCCCAACCCGGCGGCGGCGGGGCGCCCGGTGGTCCAGGCGGTGGTGCACCTACCGGCGCCTGGCCGGCTCCTCGTCGCATGGCCTGAACGTCGGGGCGGTGGCTCAAGGGCTGTTCGAAGCGGCAGATGCGGCAGGACACGTCTTCGTAGCCTTTGATAGAGAGTGGGATGACGGGCTGTTATTGGGTTGACATCAAGAGTTAGCATCTTTTTTCAGGTCTGTAATATTATGGATGGGGAGACGGGGAAGGGGAGGACGAACAATGAAGCAAAAGGTGAACCACGGATTCGACTTGACGACCGAAGCGGCGTAGTTACCGCAGTTGTAGCAGCGGCAGACCAGGCCTTCGTAGCCCTCCACCTCGCGGCGGAAGGTGTGCTCGCCACAGGTGAAGACGATGCACATGGTATTGGTGTCGGCGGGTTACGAGGAGGATGTGGTGTTGTCGTACTGTGTAATGTTCGGGACCCGCGGATGTGTGTTTGTGATGGTTTGGCGATGTGCGACGGTGGTGGACGACAAGACTAGGGTTGATATTCTCTCAGGATTATGTTTGAGAGACGTCGCCGGCAGATGTTGTCCTGATCAACAGGAAAAGGAAGGAGAAGGCTGAGAATGTCAGAAGTGAGATGATGGGTGGAGTGCGCAATCATGCGTCAGCGTCAAGTGAAAGAGGGAGCCTGGCGCCGCGACGGGACTGTTAGATTTCCATTTCTTCCATTCTGCGCCGCCGTTCGTTCCATCCAGTGCGTTCCCGTAGCTGCCGCTGCCAAAAGTGGAAATTCTTGGCCAGCATGTCCAAGACACGGCCAAGACCGTACAGCCACCAACTCTGCAAGCTAACTCGCCATCATTGTCCGAGTTCTGTTTTTCCATGTCACCAGATCCTCGAGAACTTTCCAAAGTATCCCGATCAAAACCCGCAAATGCCATCAACGCTGGTGAAGACAACAAAGTCAATATGCCAGACCCTAACCCTAACCCTAACCGTTGTCTCATCTCGCTTGCGTGGCAGCGGGGCGGTACGGGATTGGCAACTTTGGGTCTAGACGGCCCCGCTGGCTCGGAACGTCCCTTTCTTGGCGAACCCCACCAAAGCTCAAGCCGCGACCATGCGCGTGCTGCAGGAAAAATGTTGGATGCTGCGACAATGCAGCTTCTGTGACGCAACACCAAGAAGACCTGACCTGTCGATCACTACTTTGATGATACCCGTCTCCTCTCAACCCCGTCGCCCACCCACAAAACCCCACAATTGGCATTGCCATATCTTTTTCAATCCATCATAGCCACCGGAATTGCCATTCCCAACCTTCCACCCCGCAAAACTACCCGCCATGCTCTACGACCTCAACATTGCCTGGTCCCCAGGCACTTCCACCTCGGACCTCGAAAAAACCCTCCGCTTCGCCAAACACCTAGGGTACGACGTCGTCGCACTTAACCACATCGTCTCTGCTCCAATACCGACCCAACCGACTCCAATCACCAATCCCATCCCCGTCCTCACTCCTCCGCACTCCTCCTACCCAGGCGGCAGCCGCATCACCTCCTTCTCCTCCTCCAAAGCCACCATCACCACAACCTCCCAACAACAGCAACAGCAACAACCCCAAACCCCCTCCTCTCCCTTACCCACCGCCCTCCGCCGCGCGACCCTCATCATCACCGACCCCTCCACCACCAACTACCGCCTCCCCGACTTCTTCCGCGCCTACGACCTGCTCGCGCTGCGTCCGACCACCGACAAATCCTTCGCCTGGGCGTGCACCTCCGCCTCGGCCACCTCGGCCGGCGACCCACCCGCCCTCATCTCCCTCGACCTCTCCTCCCACCTGGGCTGGCACATCCACCACCGCACCGCCATGGCGGCCGTCTCCCGCGGGGTAAGGTTCGAAGTGTGCTATTCCCAGGGGATTGGCACCTCTTCTTCCCCTTCCACTTCAGGGGTGGATAAACAGCGAGCGCGCGCGAATTTCATATCCAACCTCCAATCCCTGGTGCGCGCGACCAAGGGGCGGGGGGTCATCATTTCGAGCGAGGCGCGGTCGGCGCTGGGGCTGCGCGCGCCCGCGGACGTGGTGAATTTGCTGGCGGTGTGGGGGTTGGGACCGGAAAAGGGGTTTGCGGCGCTCGGGGAGGAGGCGAGGAGGGTGGTGGTCAACGAGGGGTTGAAGAGGAGGGGGTTTCGAGGGGTGATTGATATTGTGAAGACGGCGGAACGGCCGGGTGGGGAGGAGAAGGGGGAGGGGGAGGGGAAGCAACGGGAACAACAGCAACAGGGACAACAACAGGGGCAGGGGCAGAAGAGGAAGAATGCTGATGGCGGGAGTGGTGGTGGCGGTGGGAGTGGAAATAATGGACAACAGCAGGGAGAGGGGTTGAGTAAGCGGCAGCTGAAGAAGATGAGGAGGGAGGCGATGAAGAAGGGGTAGGTAGTGGTGGGTTGTTGCAGTGACGGTTTGTGGTAGAGGGATGGATAGATGCGATCGTGGTCTGGCATTTTTGGTATGCAAGAGGTGCTTTAGCCTGGAAGGGCGTAGCTGATAGATACCCCCGTTAGACTCAACCCAACAGAAAGAGGATCGGCATATTGGAACGAAGCACCCGGCTGGCTCGGGAGGAGCCATAGACACCAGTCTATACAGACCACAATCCGTTCGACACCACGGTTTTTACCGACAGTTTCACATGTAACAAACGGAACACACAAATACTCTCAAGGCCGGTTCTACCAGGCCAATTGTCTTGCGATCGTCATATACAAGGCTATTTACAAATTAGAAGCAAAGAAGAAACGAAACGAACCCCAGAAAAGAAAAAGAAAATAAAATCTGCCGTCTGGCACTGACATCTACACTTCCACACACACAGGGTGCAATCCAAAGTAGGAATGCGGCTAAAACAACTCAACACAAACAACACTCGTCATCCAAAAGAAGCCTCGAAAAAAAGGGTATATCTCTCTCCTCTCTTCCACCTCATTCCCAGGGTCTATCCTCATCCCCTTCCCATTTTTTTTGTTTTTTCTTTTATTCATCCCCTGCTAGTTTAGTTAGCAGCCCTCACCCCCGTCGGCTCGGGCGGCGCCAAATTGCCCAAGTTGACCTTGCTCGCGAGTGTGAGCGTGCTCAGATCGATCGAGATGAGCGGCGAGCTGCCGGCTGCGCCGTTCGCCACGGCCGGGGTGGTCGGCGTAGCCAGCGCCGGAGGCGGCGCCGTGGGGGTGATGTCGGCCGAGGAGATGGGGATGAACTCCACCACGCCACCGATCGGGCCGTTGACTGGGTTGTTGAGGATGGGCTGCGCCACCGGGGTTTCGGTGCTGGACGGCTCGGCCGCGGGGAGGGTGAGGATGCTGGTCAGAGAGGAGGCCAGGCCGGGGAGTTGGGAGAGGGTGGAGGTTGGTTCGAGGACGTCGGGGAGTTCGGTGGTGGTTGCTGGCTCCTCGGTGGGTTCGGGGAGATCGGATTCAGCGGTGGTGGTTTCGGCGGGGAGGTCCTCGGAGGAGGTGGTGTCCAGACCGGGCAGCGGAGCGAGGGTTTGTTCGGCGCCGTCCTCGGCCGAGGTGGTTTCGGTGGCGATCTCCTCGGAGCTGGTGGTCTCCAGACCGGGCAGAGGAGCGAGGGTCGGGAGCTCGCTCAGCGTGGTGTCGGTCTCGAGACCGGGGAGGGGGGCAAGAGTGCTGGTCGCGTCGCTGGGCGTGTCGGTCAGACCCGGGAGCGGGGCGAGAGTCGAGTCGGCGGGGACATCGGTGTTCAGGCCGGGCAGCTGGGCCAGAGTCGAGGTCTCAGCGGCGGCGTCGGTAGAGGAAGCGACCTCTTCGGTCTCGGTGGCCGCGGCGTCGGTGGAGGAGGCCGAGTCGGTAGCCTCGGTGGTTGTCTCGCTCAGAACTTCCGTCTCCGTCGCGCTCGGCTCGGCGTCGGAGGTGGTGGTGATGACGGCGCTTGTCCTGATCGCGTCCGCGGGAACCGGGATAAGCGTCACGCCCACACCGCCCGTGCCAATGACGGGCCCGTCGGAAGCCGGGGCGTCGATGGCGCCGTTGGCGTTGCCCAGGGAGATGGTGACAGTAGATGCCGGCGCGGTGACGGTCACCGTGACGGCGCCCGTGGCGTTGACGAAGCCCGCCGCGCCGTCGCCGCCGACAGTGATGGTCTCACGAATCGTGGTGGTGACGGTTACTCCAGCGCCGCCAGCGCCGCCGCCGGCGCCGAGGCGGCCGATTAGGCTCATGAAGCCATCGACGAGGTTGACACCTTGGACGACGCCTTGTGTTGGGGCGACTTGGCGTCTGTCATATGCTGCGGCCTGGGGGGAAATGTGAGTTTTCTTTTCTATCGTGGCATTCTTTCGGTCGGACGGATCATGTCTTACCTGAGCAAGCGACACGGAGCTCAGAATGACGGCGAGATTTGTCCTCATCTTGATCTCTTGAATCTGATCTTAAACCCTTCCACAATTACCAGAAATTATCCTCCGCAACCAGTTCGTGGGCTCAGCCCAAATATCTCAACGCTGAATCGACGGTCGACTTCTGGAGGACCTTCAAACGAATGGGCGTAGAACTCGACGACGAGGATAGCAAATGACGGTTTGTCTCGTTGGCCGGGTGGGCGGCGTAGAGGAGAAAGAACAACACAATAAAAAAAAAACCAAAGCACAAACAAGCAGCGCTGCTGTCTATACAAGAAAAGAACTAACTTGACGTCGATGGTCCGCCAAGGAGGAGAAACGAAGGGCACACCTACAAAAGGAACGTGTGTGTGGGAGTGTGTGATGATGGCAGTGGAAGAAAAAACAGAGGCAGAGGCAGAAAGCAGAAAGGGGACCCCAAGATCAAGAAACGGACGGGATCACGGCATTTTGGGAGAAGAGACCCAGGCCTAGGGGACGTCACATCGTCCATCTCGCAAGCCCCATTCTCGATTCTCGGCAGCTATCCTAGCTCCAAAAAATCAACGTAAGCGTTTCAAACGAGCTCAACCCCCTTCCAACTTCCCCCATGCTGGTTGCTCGTTCGCTTGTGATGTGCCCATGTTCAGACGGTCTAGGCTCTCGTCGTCCATCCCCGACGACGTCCGCGCGGCAGTTGACGAGGACAGCCTGGAAGGTCTCATGCGGAGGGCGGACAGGGGAGGTTCTGGGTCGATTCCCCGTGCCGAGGAGCGAGAGAGAAGCGGAAGGTTGACGTCGTGGCAAGGTTGCGGCTCTGCGCGTGGGGTGTTGACAGGGGGTGACAGGGGCGATGAGACGGGCCCCAGACGACTTGTGTCAGAGACGAAACCCGCCAAGCGCCTGAGCGGCACAGGGGGTTCCATTTGGGACCACTCTGAGGGAACAAAAACTCTCCGGGCCCCGAGAGGGAGAGACTGTCGGTATTTGGCTGATGTTACCGAGCTCGGGAATAAAGGATCAGATTAGGAGAGTAGGTGGTGGACATGCATCACGGTCTGGAAGGCTGTTTGGTCATCTTGTTGCTGTTGGGAATGATGAATGACGCAAAGGCAACTCTACCCGGCCCGAGATTCATCTGTACTGTTCGGAGTATCTACTATTCACGACAGACTGTGATGGAGTGAAACGGTGTTTGGCCAAAGACTCCTGGCGCGTTGCGACACACTCTCTGATGGTACCCAGGCCGTCCCGCTGCGGCCACCGGATATGTGATACAGCAAACATACGACAGAGGATACACATCTTGCAATGTAGACGAGATATCGACTGAAGGCACCGTCGTAAAGAATTATTGCAAGCAAATTTAAGGTCCAATTGGGCCAAATCACGGTCTGAAGAAGCGCCGACAACGAATATGGACGCTACTATCTTGGTGGTCCAGATGACGGAGAATCCAAGAAAACGTCCCCCTGTTGTTGCTTGAGTCCCTTGTGAAACAAAGTCAAGTCTGGGCATCCCGCGATTACATAAGATGCGACATTACAGGACTCTCTGCGCTGCCATCTTCAAAATGCCCGTTTTGGGAATTAAGTAGCTCCTCTATACACTAAAACAACAGGAACCGAAAATAGAAAGTTTCTAGCAAATGGGGAGAAAAGTATGGAAGCATGCTATGTTCGAGGTTGCTGGAGTTGTTATGTGGATGAGTCTTGGGGCAAGGTCTAGCTCGGATTCAAAGCCTATTGAGGAAAACAACACCAACACCAAACAACTCCTCATCCCATCTTGATCTCGATCCCAACCTCCATCTCCAACTCCTTTTTTTTTATATCAACCCAAGCATCTCAAATCTCAAAACCAACCAAAACCAGACCAAACAAAACAAAACAACCCCGACAACCCCCCAACTCCAACTCCAACTCCAACCCCCAACCCATCATCATCATCCCATCTTCTCCAACCTCCCTTCTAGTAACTATCACAAACAATATCACTAAATTGTCATGTCAACGCCGCCCCAAAATGGAGCTCATCTCTTCCCTAGTGTAGCCAGCTCTCACCCGGCAAGTTCCCCCGGCTGATCCAACGTCTCCCCCTGCGAGTCCGTCGCCGTGTAGTCGGTTCGCTCCGAGTACTCGGAATGGGTCTCGGAGCCTTCGGGGATCGGGACCATGGCTGATTTTGTCCTGTGTTGCGAGAAGCAAAGAGAAAAAAGTGTGTGAGATGTTGCTTTAGCCCTCTCATGCTCATGAGGAATGGAAAAAGGAAAATAATGATGGGATGAAACGAGGCGATGCAAAACAAAACAAAACCAAGCAGAGCAAGCATCTCATCGGGAAGGTATTGAATGTAATACGTACCAGATGTGGATGGCCGTCCTCCAGTCCAGGCCTTCGATGCACCCGCCCTTGACCGAGACGACGTTTTTGTTCTTTTGTTGGAGGAGGGGATGGGTTAGCTTTTCCGTTGCGCGAGCTGGCGAGGTGGTGTTTGATGGTGATGAGACTTACAGGTGACGTGTGAATCAACCTCGTCCCGCACCGCTTGCAGAAATAACTATCAAGATATCCTGTCAGCATCATCCTCATATTCTTCTTCTCTTTCTCTTTCACATCCATCCATCCCCCACTCACAACCCAACCCTCCTTTTCCCATACCCATCCCACGAAGCTGCGGACGGACTAGATTGAAAGGCAGGCGAGTAGGTATCTAAGAAGTACCAGGTACTCACCAATACAACGTATCCCCCAACGACGTCTGCCGCGTGTAGCAGCTCAGCAGCTCCGCGTCGGGGAGCTTAAACCGCGGGAAGATGGCCGAGGTGCCAAACGCCGAGCTCGCCTGCCGCTGGCAGTCCTGGCAGTGGCAGATGTAGAGGGCGAGGGGCTTCGGGGTGGGCGTTTTGAAGCGCACGGCACCGCATTGACAGGCGGCTTCCATGGCGAGAATGGTTGTTGTTGTGGTTGGTGGTGGTGGTGTTGCTCTTGTTGTTGGGATATGGGCGGCTGGCTGGCTGGACGAATGTAATTTGAGAATGGGGATTAAGTGTGTCTCTGTGGTGCTGGTAATCTGCTTCGTTGGTCAGTATATATTTATTTGAGAGTCCATTCCATCTTCTTGCGAGGCTGAACATGTAGTTTACTTACCTCTCTCTCCTGTTAAACACTTTTCCGTGCAATCTCAACGCCGAGTGTGCTGATGTCGGGTCGCGACGGCTTCCGCCGGCACTAAATCATAGGTTAGGTGGTAGACCAAAACAATACAGCCTGTTGTTGAATGTAAGTTAAGTTGGTCGAGTGTTATTGTCCGCTCTGGGCGTCCCCGACTCCGGAGCCGCGAGGTTTCCAAGTTCGATGGCCGAAAGAGATGGCGGACCAATCGCTTGGTCGGATACCTCTTAGAGGTATGCAGGACGTCCCGAGAGGCGTTTGGCGCTTCTCGACTGGGTACCGCTTCCTGGTGATGAAAGAAAGACGATCCTGAGGCTTTCAGGTTGACGGAGGTGGGAAATATATATTGTTGTTATTATGTTCCTTGCTATGCTCTCCGTAGTGATCAAGAATGGGTGAGTCACAAAGGTGTGACTGTCATTGCTGGTGGTTGCTGGGGATGATTGTTGGGGGTTGTTCCAGGTTTATTTTACTCAATTCCCACTGGGGAAGTCGATGATTCATTCAATTCCAAACTTTCGTCCATACTGGCAGCGTCACCGTCTCTCGGCTCAGGGACACATCATCGAGAGTCACATCAAAACAACCAAGTCTGAGTCACATGACGACACAACTTCCAGAAAACCTCCCGTGTCCCGGGATGCCATTAACCGTGCCCATTACGAGGCAAAGGTGCATTACTAGTTGCAGCACTCATGCAGCATCCCTTCGTTCCTCGGAGTCGATGTCCGGGTTCCGATGTTGCACCGACCCCCGACCCCCCGCGGGCCCCTTGACTCAGGTCGGTTCGGTCCCCCTCTCCGGCGCCGGAGACCGGAGACCGCATCGTCCGCCGGAACCCGAGCTTTCGTGCCAAACAGCCGAGACAAGCCGCCCGGATATAAGTTCTCTCTTATCATCGAGCTCAAATAATTGAGCCTATCTGGCGTAACTGGAAGTAAATATTGAAGAGAAATATGCAATTGCACTTTAGTCTCTTGGTTGGGCACGAATACGGTTCAACCAAGCAGCCAACAGCGGCTCGTGAGGAAGGCCATAGGTATCCTAAAGACTCGACGGGACAGGTTCTGTCTGTCCTGTTCCCTCGTCAACGAGCCGGTGGTGGGATGAGCCTCGGTCTCAACGCCGTGTTCTGTCCAAACACACCGGCTTCTGAGGCGAGGTCAGAGCTCGACTACGTTGCTCGGGCCTTGACCCGGCGCTCAGGATGGTCGGACTGCTGTATCACTCCCTGTCTCTCCATAACCCGGAACCTGGTCGAAGCATACGACCTTCGACTGTCACTCTCCCTGGCCAGAACAGTCATCAACCCTGATTCTGGTGCTCAATGGCGTGTTTTGTCGTCGAGCAATATCGTATCGTCTGGTGAGAGTTTTGCTGGTTCGCTGGCCGGATGAGGTGTGCGCGATATCAGCCTACTGGGGTCGGAATAGAGATCACAGCCTTCGAATCAACCGTTGCTGAATCCCCCAAAACCCTAGTCCTCTCATCTCAGCGGCACCGCCTGCGTCGCGGGCGCCGACGCCGTCGCCACGAGCCTCTTCCTCGCCCAAAACGGAAAGTCCCTCGGGAGGTTCATATCCCCCCTCGCCTCGAGCAACAAGATATGCTCTGGCTGTAGTACCATTCCCTGCTGTGCCGCGGCAGCTTGGCCAGGCACCACGCCGCCCTGCCCAGCCTGCTGCGCCGTTTCCTCTTCTTCCTCCTCCTCTTCTTCCTCCTCCTCCTCGTCATCACTCTCCTCCAACACCTGCCTCAACCCCGTCCTAACCTTGTCCACCCCCATCGCCTGCTCCTCCACCGTATACTTCTTCTTGCTCTGCACCGTGACATAGTGCTCCAAGCTCCTGTTGAACGCATCCAACATGTCGGCCCACTGGTCATTGAACGGATCGGAGGGGACATCGTCCTCCTCGGCGTAATCATCCTCATCCTCCTCATCCTCGTCCTCATCCGCCCCATAACCGCCACCGCCGAGGCGACGGGAGCCGACCTTCCCGCCAGAGGCGAGCTTGTTCGCGTCGAGCCCCGCGGCGCGGGCGGTTTCGCGGGCTTCTTCAACCCAGGTCTCGACGTCGGGCTCGAGCTTTTTGCGCAGGAGCTGGGTAAGAATGTGTTCCTGGGTGCGGCCGGGGAAGTTGGTGGAGGGGTGGACGGCGAGGCGCTGGAAGATGCCGGCGTTTTCGGAGAGGAGCTCTTGGATGGAGCGGATGTTTTGTTGCAGGATGCCGGCTGAGGCTTGGAGGGATTCTCTGGAAACATGGAGGGAACCGGTGAGTAGGTGAGCCTAAAGTAAGTGGGTTGGAGGAAAGTGGTGGAAGTTGGGTTGCGCACCGGCTCGGGAGGGGGTTCGAGTTCATGACCTGGGTGCTCAGGCTAGCGAGGCTGCTGGTGAGCTGGGCGAAGCGGTTGCGCAGGAGCTCGAGCTGTTTGAGCTCGTCGGGAGTGAGGTTGAGGGAGGCCATGTCGGGGAGATGAGGTGATTAGGAATTGGCCGAGGTAGTTGGGTTGGAAATGGGGATCAAGTCGAGAGGCAATGGGAATGTGGTCGGGATATAAGAAGAAAATGTGGTGGTGGTGTTGAAAGCACCCCGGCTGGATTTTCAGGTTGGGTAAGGTCAGAGACAAGAAGTCGCCGACGCGGTTCAGTGCTCAATGTGATGGTCGCGACTCTCTCTCTCCCCCGCTCTAACCCTGACTCACCCCACAGCTAACCCTGGGACCCTTGCAGCATGCAGCAATGACGTCTGCCATGAATGAGCACCTCAATCCAAACAAAACATCCATTCAATTCCAACCCAGATTCATTCACCAACTACCTAGCTTTGACACAAACCACACATGAAAAAGGGTAATTGTTTCTTAAAATAACTCAAACTATATGTTGAAGTAAAAGTTTTGAGGACATTGATTCACAAAGATGCACTCCAACCCAGCGCCTCGCTGACAACTGCCATCCGCAAACAACACCCAAAATGACATGAAGACAACACCAAGAAAGAACAACAAAAATCATCACCATCCCCCCATCCATCACTCCCCATGCGACCCCGCCTGGTCAACCATAATCCTCCCCCCCTTCGTCTCCCTCCCCCACTCATCCACCGGCGGATACCTAGCCCTCCTCTCGAGATCATCCAGCGGGATATGCGACCGGATATACTTCTCCCTCCCATCATCCACCGGGTCATAATCCCAGCTGGTAAACTTCCCCTTGGTCAGCGCCGCCCACACCAGCCGCCTCTTCCGCTGCGAAAGCAGCACCTGTCTCGTAATCTCGTCAAAATCCCACCTCTCCTTCGCCTCGCGCTCAAACTCGGCCAGCACCCGCCCAATCTTTTCTTCCCGTTCCGCGCGCCCGCTGCGCACCAGGTCTTCCAGCTCCAGCGGGTCCTCTTGCAGGTTGTACAGCTGCGACCCGTCCGCGGGGCAGGTGACGAACTTCCACTTGCCGCGCCGGATCATCATGAGCGGCGCGACGGTGCCTTCGCCCGTGTATTCGGCAAAGACCTCGTCATGGCCTTGGTCGGAGCGGCCTTCGAGGTGCGGGAGCAGGGATTTGCCGTCCAGCGGCAGCAGAGGGGAGGGCTTGGTGCCGACCAGGTCGCAGAGGGTCGGGAGGAGGTCGAGGGTCGAGACGTTGGACGTGACGCGGTGCGGCGCGAAGCGGGACGGGTAAGAGACGAGGAGAGGGACTCGCGCAGAGTGCTCGAAGTAGTTCATCTTGTACCTGGAGGTTTGGATGTTAGTTACCTCGCCTCATGGATACAGAAAGGATGATGACGGTAGAGAGGCTGAGAGAGGGCGGAAAAGTGGGAGAGGAATAACGTACCACAACCCCCGTTCACCAAGCATGTCTCCATGATCGCCGCTGAAGATGACAATGGTGTTATCATCCAGCCGGCAGCGCTTGAGCACGTCCAACAGCTTGCCGACGCAGTCGTCGACATAGCTGACGGCGCCGTAGTAGGCGCGGCGGGCGCGGCGGATCTGTTCGTCGCTAAACTCTTGATCCCACAGATCACAAACCTTGAGCAGCCGCTTCGAGTGCGGATCCTGTTCTTCCTTGGGAATCCGGACCTTGGGCAGCTCAATCTCTACCCCCTCGTACAGATTCCAGTACTTCTCCTCGATGGTGTACGGGTCGTGCGGGTGCGTGAGGGAGACCTGGTTGTCGTGGTCGTCATCAGCATCTTTCCCCATATAGTAGATATAGTAGACAGAATCCAGAACCGACAGCAACTCACCGTCAAGCAAAACGGCCTCTTACCCTCCCCCTCCCTGACATGATCATACAAAAACTGCTGCGCCCTATACATCACCTCCTCATCATAATCCAGCTGGTTACTCCTCACACACACTCCCGCCTGCAGAATCGAGCTGGCATTGTGATACCACTCCAGCCTCGTGTCCGGCTCGTCCCAGTTGACCACCCACCCAAAGTCGCCTGGGTAGATATCCGTCGTCAGGCGCGTCTCGTACCCGTGCAGCTGGTCCCCGACAAAGTGCATCTTGCCCGCCAGCACCGTGTGATACCCCCTGAGGCGCAAATAGTGCGCGTACGTCGGCACGTCGCTCGCGATCTGCGCCGCGTTGTCGAACGCCCCGATCTTCATCGGCAGCTGGCCCGTGATCATGCCCATGCGCGACGGCGCGCAGAGCGGGGACGGGCAGTAGGCCGAGTCGAACTGCACGGAGCGGGCCGCCAGGGCGTCGAGGTTGGGCGTGAGGATCTGCGAGGAAGGGTTGTACATTTTGAGAAGCGGCGCGGCGAGCTGGTCGGCGATGATGTAGAGGATGTTGGGCTGCTGTTGAACGTCTGGGGGGGAGGGGATGTGGTTGCTGCTGCTGCGGGTGAGGTTGGCGGGCTTGTTGGTGTTGTTGGGTCCCGGGGCCTGGGAGGCCGGGAGGGAGTTGAGGTCTGGCGCCATGGCTGTTGTTGCTCTTGATGTTGGCCGGTGTGCTCTGGAGTCGGGACCCTAGAGAGTTGAAGTCGAAGGGCAGCCTCCGCGCTCTGGACGTCGGCGAGGAGTTGGTTGGGGACCGTCCCAACGAGCAGGAGGTATGTATGTCAAGCAAAGAGAGGCGCCGAGTTTTGAACGGAGGCGTAGAAATGTGTCTGGATGAGCGTTTGGCAAGACTATATTAGCCAGCGTGGTGTCGACAACCCAAGGCCGAGGACCATCAAGACGAGAAAGAAACCAGAGTTCAAAAACCCCCAAGTCTCGAAACCAACTCTCCCTCAACCACTCCCCCTGAGCTCCTCTCGGGCTCCAACTAAATAACCCAACCCCCAACCCATACTCTCAGATAAGCCCAACGCCCAATCCTCTCCCTTCCTCCTCCTCACCCTACCTATGAGCTAACTCCATCCCCGACATGGAACCCAATCGAAGCACGCAACCCGATCACCGCCAACGCAATCCCCCCTCCACTCCCCGAGACCTCCAGTCAGGTATGGTAATATGGCGCCATCGCAAGCACGGAATTCGCAAGACCGATTGCCAAAGAAAAGGGGCGAACCCAGAAAAGAACCGCCGGCCGCAACGTCGAGAACTCCACTGCCGGGAATGACCCGGGAGAGAGGGGAAGGGAGGGGCGGAGGGAGGGGAAAGAGCAGGTGGGTGGGTTCTCAGGGGTAGTACGTAAGGCGGGACGGCGGTGAACAAATGGACAACAAGAGAGGATGCAGAGTCAGCCCTTTGGGGCTCGTGGACAAATACACCGTAAAAGACAATGGGGAAGTCGGAGGATGTGGAGAGAGGGAGGGGGCGGGAAGACCCGGATGATGAGTTACACAAAGGGGGGGACGTGGTTCCAACCGGTGATAGGTGTGTACGTACAAGAAAAGTACGGGGTACTATGTTCCGGGTATATGAGGACGGTGGCAAATCCTGAGCTCTCAGCGTGTGTTTCGTCCAGTCAGTCCCTTTCAGCGAGCCATGGGGGTCACATGCCTGCCTGTGAGAGGGATACCCGAACAGACCGGATAATGCCTGAACTTGTACCTGGTACCTGGTGGACTTTACAAGTTCTGGATTTCGCGATGGGTGATGAGGCAGCAACAGGCATCATCCATGCGAAGTGAAATCGCGAAAACTTGGGGTCGAATTGGGGAATCCCAGTCTTGACTCCACGGCAGCCAGTCACGCAGGCATAAAAAATCAGAGCGTTGGGGTCCTGATTTGTCCTGTCGACATTCACGTGCTTGATATCAGGCTCTGACTACCAGAAGTATGTCATCGATATACATACGGTACCTTACTGAAGGTTCAACAAGCAAGCAGGAGGTTGGACAACCAGCACATAGAATGCTTTCACAGTAATTGTAAGAGCCTTCAATAAGGTTAGAAAACGATTATTATTCCGGGTATTGAACAGATCGATTCTCCTCCGAAGTTGATCATCCATCTTGTTGGTAGAGACAGGCTCCAAGATGAACATATAGGTATTCAGTCCAAGGGTAGGTTTATAATCCCAAGCAGCATCAATCTACCAGGTACCTTCATTCACCCTCTCGGACAGAATCTAATGGTCTCAATATCATGGATGGTATCAGCTATTGCCTTGGACTTGACAGCCCGCCGAAGAGGGTCGAGTGTTGATAAAGCCAGAGTCCCAAGTTCGAGTTAAGATAAAACATCTGATCCCATACATACCAAAGTACTGGAACGTAGGATGCAAACAGCAAACAACCATCAACACACCAAAACAACTCGCAACCAAGTTTGCACAGTCACAGCCAGTCGGCCAGGCCACGTCAGGTCAGCTGAAATATGTCTTTCCCTCACAACCGGACGCAATTCTTTGGCAAGCGTAGTGTGCAGTGTGCAATGTATACCGTATTCCACGATGGTCATTGTCATTGTATATACTCAAACACCAATCAACCAACCATCAACGCCTTTTGTCCATGTCCTGTGATCCATGATGATTTCCCGTTCCGTCCCAGGCATGAAAAGATGCAAACTCCAACAAACAAAACACCTTTGTGTGCTCTGTCCAGGCCCGTGGTATATCCCCCTCTGTGAAACGCCCCTTGATGCTGAATGCCAGCCATGATGCAATGCCATGCAATCCAGTTCCTTCTCCCAACCAGCCCGATTACAAAGACCGTAATGTAACAAAACGATCGGCACAGAACAAAAACAAAACCACCCAGAATGAATCCTCCTCAAGGGCAAACCAACCCTTTTGAGGGTGTACTCAAACATGCTTAGCCTCTTCCATCTCATCCAACCATACTCCTCTCTCAATCATCCTGTTCCATCTCATTCATCCCCGGTGGTGACCACCCCGGCACTTATTTCCCCGGCTTCCAAACCTTCGACAGCGGGCTTCCAATCTTGGGCGCGAACGGCAGGCTCTTCCGCCTCAGCTCAGTAAGCCTGGCTTCCAGACCCGGGTTCGCCATCGCATTCTGGCCGTTCTTGTTACCGTTACTGTAGCTGCTGCCGTGCGGGAACAGCCTCAGGCGGTGATCCATGGTCGGCTCGAGGAACACGCTGCGCTTGGGCGGGGGGCACGTCTTCATGCCGGTCTCGTGCTCGTTGCTGTGTTCGTCATGGTGGCCGTAGCTGTCGTCGGTCATGATGCTGTCGTCGTTGTCGTCATATAACTGGTAGGCGAAGTACTGATGGCGGTTCTTAGGGCGGATCGGACTGCCAGACTCGGACGGCGACCCGGGGGTGATAGACTCGACGAAGCGTTGCACGGCGCGCGTGGCCGGGGTTTGCGGGACTGGCGTAAGTGCTGCCCAGCGCCTGTCATTGGAGGACTCATGATATTCCTCTGGCGCATAGCTCCGGTAGCTGTGGGTGGGCCTACGGATGGTGCTGAGTGGCGGGTATGGCGAGATGTAGCTCATGTCCTCGGCAGTGTCTTCTTCGGATGGCTGCTGGCCTGGAGACCATTCCCACAGGGAGCTCTCGCGGCGGCTGCGCTGGTTGGTGGGAGTCTTAGGCCCACGGGAGTAATCGCTACCGCTGTTGCTGGTGCTGCCGGGCGACGAGTAGGTGAGGGTGCCGTTGTTGTTAGCGAGCGCGCGCGGCTCCATGCTCTTCCTACGGCGGGCGCCGCCACGCGGGACGATAGACGTGTCGATCAGGTAAGGCGTCTCGTCCAGCCACTTGTTCTCCCTCTCACAATCCAGAACCCAGCTCACACCCACGCACTTGACCATCCCGTTGGTAGCGCGGACCTTTTCCATCGTGCGCACGCCGCCGTCCTTGTACACCACGTGGGTGATACCAAAGCGCTGGCCCGCCGGTGAGGTCCCCTCAGCCGAGTGGTGGGCCGGGTTCCACGACCAGCCCTTGACGCAGCGGGCGCCCATCTGGGCCAGGAGCTCGACAAAGATGCTGCTGGCGTCCGCTCCCTCGCTGGTGTGCACGTCCACGTACACCACTGCGCCCTTAAGCAGCGCGGGATTCAGATCGCGGCGGGGCGTGCGCCCCGGGGTGCCCACCGCAGACCAAAGCGCCGCCGCAGCGCTCTCCTCCTCAGCCGCCTCCATGGCGGCCGACGCCCCGCGGCTTGGCGACTGCATGGCTGCATTCCTCAACCGCTCGGATCGCCTAAGTCCGGTAGTCGGGTAGCGGCCAGTCGTCAGCGGCCGCGGGGTCGCCTCATCGTCGGCAGGCTTGAGCGGGACCTTCACCGCGGTATGGACTTCGCGGCGAGGGCGGAGAGGGCGCCGAGGGGTCGTCGGCTTGCTGCTGAGGGCGAGTAGAGCGGGGTCGATGGGGATCTTATTCTCATCGTCGTACACCTCGCTGCCCTCAGAGGTTGACGTGTCGCAGGACGAGGTGCCCAAAGTCTCGTCCATGATAACGGTGGCCGCGTCTTCATCGGCTGCCATGGGCGTCTCGTCGTTGTTCAGGGCAGCTTCCTCCGCCGCGGTAGCTGCGTCCTCGAAAACTTCCACAGCGGCGAAATCCACCGCAGGGGTGGCCAGCTCGTAGGCGCCAGGGGCCATGATGGCATCGCCATCAGCGTCGGTAGCGGGCTCAGCGGCCCCAACCTGATCAACCTGCTCACTGGCAGCCACCATCTCGACGTCTCCAGATGGCGACACGGTCTCGTTCTCGGGGGGCATAGGAGCATCGATAGTGGGCTGCTCAGAAACCGCAGTAACTTGGATGGCTTGCTCTTCTTCAGCCGTGTTCTCAATGCTCAACTGCTCAGTGGGCGCAGGAGCTTCAATGGTGGGCTGCTCAGTAGCAGGAGGTTCAACCGTCTGTTCCTCGGACGGACTCTCGGTGCTCAGCTGCTCGGTCGCTGGATCGGCAGTCATGTTCTCAATGCTCAAGCGCTCGGTAGGCGCAGGAGATTCAACGGTGGGTTCTTCAGTGGCAGCAGGGGGCTCAATCGTCTGCTCTTCAACCGTATTCTCAATGCCCGACTGCTCGGTGGGTGCAGGAGCTTGAATGTTAGGCTCCTCAATGGCAGCAGGAGGCGTGATCGTTTGCTCCTCGGACGGAGGCTCGGCGCTCATCGCCTCAGCGACGGGATCGGCAGCCGTGTTCTCGGTGTTGGCCGGCTTGGGAGGGGGAGAAGCAAGCTTGAGGGCACTATTCACAACCTTGATCCTGATCTTCTCGCTCTCAGGCAGACGCCGACGGGGAATCTCTTCGCCGCGATCGACAGGCGGGTGAATGCTTGGAGCGTTGTCGGGCAACAGCTCCCAGTCGTCATCCTCGGAAGAGTTGTCGTACAGTCCTGGGATGTCCTTAAACTCGAAGGAGATCGGCATCTCTTCCTCGGTATTCTCGGTGGTAGCAGGTGCAGCAACATCTTGAATAGTCGGCTGCTGGGAGAGGTTCTCGGTCGTAAGGTCTTGAGCGGGTTGCTGCTCAGACAATTTCTCAACTGCAGGTTGGGCGGCCTGCTCGTCGGAAGTGTTCTCAATTGCCGAATCTTGGGTAATCGTCTCAGATAAAGTCTCAATGGCAGGTTGGGCAGCCTGTTCGTCGGAAGGGTGCTGAGTCGCCTCATCTTGGGCGGCCCGCCGTTCGAATAGTCTCTCCAGGGTCTCCCCGTGAGGGAAACTAATCGTGAGGGGACCATCCACAAGCGTAATCTTGATGCCGTCGCGAGTAACGCGGACAGGAACTTCATTGTTGTTGCTGGCGACGATGTCGCGGGCCTCTTCGGCCGTCTCTTGAGTCGAATCAGTAATAGTGTCGGCGTCCTGAGAGGCAGCGGGCTCAGATTGCCCGAAGATATCGGTGGCCTCTTGGGCAGTCTCCTGAGTGGAATTGGTAATGGTGTCGGCGTGCTCGGGCTGCTCGACAATGTCCTCAGCCTCATGGGTGATATTTTGAGTAGAGTCGATGATGTCGGCGTCTTGAGTGGCGGCGGTCTCAGCCTGCTCGACAAGGTCGATGACCTCTTGGGCGGTCTCGTGAGTCGAATCGATAATGATGTCAATGTCGTCGGCGTGCTGAGTGGCGGGCTCAGACTGCTCGATGATCTCGGTAGCCTCTTGGGCAATTTCTTGGGTCGAATCGGTAGTGGTCTCAGTGGTGTCGGCGTTCCGAGTGGCGGTAAGCTCAGTCTGCTCGACAATGATGGTAGCCTCCTGGGCGATCATGGTAATGTCGTCGACCTTCTCATCCGTCGTCTCGGTGATGATGGCGATCTCTTCAGTCTCTTCCTCGTTGATCTCGGCCTTGTCGGTAATGTTCTCGGAGATCTTTTGCTCCGGCTCGGAGACCTCAGCGTTCTCAGTCTCGGGCTGGGTCTGGATGGTGACAGGCTCTTGAGTCTTCTTCTCAGCCGGCGTCGGGGTCGCGGGCGAGGTATCGTTATGCTCCGGGCTCTCGGCCTCGGGCTCTTCGTCATAAGTCACAATGGACTTGGGCTTGATGGGTGTGACAGCCGGGCGCTTGGCGGGCGTGGTGAGGAAGGACTTCTTGAGAGGCGATTGTGTTGATTTGGTAAGGGCGGCCTCTTCGGCCATCGCGGGCAGGGCTACGCGCGGCTTCTTTGCGGGCGACTGCAGCAGGCTCATCTTAGGAGCAGGCTCAGCGATGGCGTTGTCGATCTCCGGCTTGAGGGCAATGGGCGCAGCGGGTTTCTTGGCTGGCGACTGAAGCAGGCTCATCTTAGGAGCGAGCTTGGTGGTATTGTCGTTCTCATTTTGGGTGCCGTTGGTCGAACTCTGGAAAAGACGGACACCCTCGACGCGCTTGGCTGGCGACACAATGCTGCCCTTGGTAGGCGAAGCCGGAAGACGCTTGGCCGGGGTTGCGAGCATGTGCTTGACATCGGCGGCTGTAGGAGAAGCGCGATGGATCGCGTTCTCATCGTTCTCGTCGTTCTTGCTCGCGGGAGGGACGACGGTCTTGGTCTTGAGCGCGGCCTTGACCGGGAGCTTCTTGAGCCCGCCGCGCAATACAGGCTTCTCGTCCATGCCGAGCTCATCGTCAGACTCGGCGGAAGCCTTGACGATGAGCTGGTTGGCCTTCTTAGGGCTCAACGGCATGCTCTTGTTGTCGGCCATGGCGATGGCCCTGGTGGCGGCGGCGGCGCTCTTCTTCGTCGCGGCGGCCTTGCGCACCGGCTTGCCGCTCAAGCCGGGCGTCTTCTTGTTGGCGGCGACGGCGGTCTTGGTGGGAGGCTCGATGGCCTCGGAGTCGCGCTCGGCGCGCTCCTCGGGCACCTCGAAGGTGACCTTCTTGGTGGCTGGCTTGGCCAGCGCACCGGACTTCTCGAGGGCCGGGCGGCCGCGCTTCTTGACCGGCTCAGCCGGCTCGGTCTCGACGTTCTTCCTGGGCCGGCCGCGAGGGCGCGGACCGGCCGCAGGAGCTTGAGCTTCTTCTTGGGCGGGCCCAGAGGCCGACGCCCCAACGACGGGAACCTTCTTGGGTCGACCACGTCCCCGTGACGTGGTGGCCTGCACCTCCACAGCAACCATCTTCGGCGCCGGGGCCAACTCGTCGCCCTCGGCGTCCTCGTCCGCCGGGCTCTTGCGCTTGGCAAGAGCCTTGGTCTTCCCAGCAGCACCACCACTGGCGGTGGTGCCGCGGGTGACGACCTTGGCGGCCGACGACGCCGTGGCCAGACGAGCACGCTTCAAAGCGGGCTCGTCCGAGTTGGCGGCCGCGCGGGACCGCTTCGTGGTGGTGGGTGGGGGGGTCGGCGGACTTGGCCGCCGCCCGGGCGCGCGTCGACCTGCGCGGGGCCGAATCCATGACGACCGCGCAGGTGGTGATCGTCAAAGAAAAAAAAAGGAGAACGCGCGAAAGGTCGGTGACGAAAAGAAAAAAGAGAAAAGCGGCGGGGGGCCGACAAACACGCGAGGGCGGAGAGAGGTTGTTGTTGTTGTCGTGAAAAAAAGCAGCGAGCACCGACCGATCGCGAAAGTTGGTGTTTCGCTGCAAGGTGACGAAATTGAGTCGAAAGGAAAAAGGGAAGAGAAGAAGGTCCAAGCTTCCAGTGCAAAGGGCGGTGTTCCTGTTGACTTCCCAAAAAGGAAACCTCGCGCGCGCGTTGCCTGGGAGACCGAAGTGGGCCCGGACCCACTGGCGCGTTTTGGGGATTTGGTGGGGCTAGGGCTGGGGGGGGGTAAGGATGAGGGTTAGGGTCACAGCTCCCCTCGATGTTGAGATCAGTGGGTTCATTCTCATCGATGCCTTCCACATTCATCCAAGATGAAGTCATCACCACACCACCAAAAGATAAAAGACGGTCATCTTTGCCTGGTCATCCATCCCGTTACAAAAATCATGTCTTGGTGGATTTAATTTTCAGTGACAGTATATCACTTTGTCCCAAAAGAAGAGTCCTGGTTCACTCGATGACTTCTAATTTGTTTCGTTCAGTCATTCATTGACACTTCAAATCATTGACCTCACTCAACCAGTGTAACCTCTCCTCCTCACTTCACTTCCATCTCATAGTCACTGACTAACTACACTCCTTCTCATGTCGATCGATCTCAACTGGGAGACTGTCACTGGCGGTCCTGACGGCCAAGCCCTGGCCGAAAAGATCCGGGACTTCATCCACACTAAGTTTCAACAAGTCCCGTTGCCACGCTTCATCAAGTCGGTCAAAGTTCATGACTTTCAGTTCGGCACCATCCCGCCCGAGATAGAACTCAAAGATATCACGGATCCGCTCCCAGACTTCTACGAGGACAATGTCGACTCGGACGCCGCCTCTGACTCGGAGGAAGACATCATCCGCCGGAGCACTCCTCAGACTCCAGACCGGCGCAGCAGAGCTGAGTCTCGGCATGGCAATGTCACTCCACATCAGGGCCTGGGAAGCCCTGGGAATCAATCTCGATACGGCGACATGAGCAGTCCATTTCTGCGTGTGTCAACACCCGGCATCCCCGGAGGCACATCCAACCTCCATTACTTCCATCCCCATCTCGCTAGCGGACTGTCAGGGACACAAACCCCTCTCGCCGCGGTAGCTGGTGCACAGCACCTCGGTCCCGCTCCTTGGCTCGATAGCCACCACAGCTCCTCCATGTCCAACTTGCGCGGTTACCCTGGCCCCTCTGAGTCCCGCGACGGCAGTCCACGGCGGTACCCCTCCGGGCCACGACACAGCCGCAACCACTCGGGCAGCTCCATCTCCCTCCCGGACAACAGTCCACCTCTCAAACCCGTCCTCCAACCTCCAGGTCCCAACAGCCAGTCCACAAACAACCTGACCATCCCCCTCCTCCGGGAAAAACACTCTGTGTCCACCCTCGCGCCAACCTCGGCCGGCGCCTCCCGGCCACCAACCCGCGACCGTGACAGCGCCGACCCGGGCTCCTTCTCTTCATTCCAACAATTCCAGCAACGGCAGCAACAGCAACAGCAACAGCAAACAACCTCCAAATCCCAGACCTCCCAACCTCCTCCTCCAAAACAACCCGAATCCCCACCACCACCATCCAACCCCCGCCGGCAACCCCGCTTCCGGGAGCCACGCGTCGACGACATGCAAGCTGTCTTCCGCATCCGCTACGCCGGCGACGTCAAGCTCCTCCTCACCGCCGACATCCTGTTGGACTACCCCATGCCGAGCTTCGTCGGTATCCCCGTGCGCCTCAGCATCACGGGTTTAACGTTCGACGGGGTGGGCGTGCTCGCAAAGATCCGCCGGAGGGTGCACTTTTGCTTCCTCAGCCCCGAGGACGCGGTGGCGGCCGTGGGTGGGGATGTTGATGATGGTGGTAATGGTGGTTCTGGTGGTGCGGAGAGTGATGGGGATGAGCCTGTTACTGTTCCTGCCGGTGGTGGTATTGGTGCTGGTGGGAATAGTAACAGTCGGCCGGGGAGCAGGAGTGGGAACGTGGCAGGTCTTGGTGGACAGCATAGACGGCGGACGTCGACGCAGGGGAGCGCAGGGTTGGGGAGGGGCCCGCCGACGGCGGCGACGGCCAAGTTTGGCGGGCTGTTGCAGGAGATTCGGGTCGAGAGCGAGATTGGACAGAGGGAGAGCGGCAAGCAGAGCTTGAAAAACGTGGGCAAGGTGGAGAGGTTCGTACTGGAGCAGGTGAGGAGGATATTTGAAGAGGAGTTTGTGTATCCGAGTTTTTGGACTTTTCTGGTTTAACCGTGTTCGATGAGAACAACAGAAGCCATTCAGTGTATATACTCGTATTGTGCCCGGACGGGTTGATTAACAAAATGACATTATCAACAAGTCTATGTCAGAATACTCTTAAACCCCTGATACGCCGAATTTATGTCCAACTCCAACTCCCGCGCTTGCTCCTCGCTCAGCTCCTCGGTCGCCTTCATCTGGTTCAGCGTGATCAGCCACTGCACAATTTTGCCGCGGTTTTCGAAATCCCGGTCCGTGACCTTGTTGACGCTCTGAATCACGTCGGTCAGAAGCGGGTGCAGCTGGTCTTTGGCGAGCAGGCCCAGCCGCAGCGCGTCGAGGAACGTGATGAAGTCCTGAGTCGCCTCCAGGATCAGCGCACCGCTGGGCTGGCCCGAGCCGCCGCCGCCGCCGCCTGCTCCTCCTGCCGACCCGGAGCCGGAGCCGGATTTGTTGGCCCCGCCCCCACCCCCGCCGCTGCTGGCGTTGATGGTTGTGGAGGGCATTCCGACGCGGATGCGCTCTGTCGCGCGGGGGACTTCGAGCTGGATACGACGGATTCACGTCAGCTGATCAAGCCACGTATAAACCTACGACATTCTACGTAGCAGTAATAGTAGAGGAAGTGAAAACATCAAGAAATGGAAAAAGAAAAACACGCACCCCCCATTCCGCCTTAAACTCATCCAACCCCTTAAATGCCTTGGCCACCGTCTCGTCGGCGAGCAGGGAGCGGTACTGCTTCAGCGCGCGCTCGCAGATCTCGGTATAATCAGCCTCGGGGATGGCGTCTTTGAGAAACGCCTTTTCCAGCTCGTCGAGCGTCACTAGGATGCTGAAGATCTCGGCCAGCGAGTCCTGCAGGTCCCGCTCGGCGCGGGTGTCTGCTAGTTTCACCTCCTCGTCGAGGCTGATGGTGGCGTGCAGGTGCGAGGACGGCACGTAGCTGTGCGGGGTCGGGGCGTAGGGTTGCCGGGGGAGCATGGTAGTGGTTGATGATGTGATGTTGTTGAGAAGTTGGTTCCAGTTGTTTGTGAAGGGGTTCTAAATGCTGGTCCTAGGTAGGAAGAAAGACAACTTGGAGGGGTGGATGTGTTGCTCAGGATACAGACACAGAAGTTTGGATGAGGGAAGAGGAGGCTTCAAGATCCAGGAATATGGAACAGATTCATGACCATGGTGGAGTAGAGAGTTCCAGCATCTCGTTCTATGAGTACTACCAAGCCAACTTATCATCCAATGTCATGCTTCACATGAAGTCACCAAGATGGAAAGTGATGTCTTCGAGTACTCTGGGCTTGGCGGTTGGAGGGGACGTGGGGCTGGACACCAGCGGGCTATTCCACAGACGGCTTAGCGCAAACCCGATAAGATCCGCGATAAGGATCCTGGCCGAGTGCGTCTGGGAAAAAAAGTTTGGGAAGTCGAACTGCAAGTCAAACTCCATTTCGCATCGTCTCCCCCAGAATCCAAACCCAAACAACCCAATTGCACCCCGGGCCAACCACCCACCACCGCCAAAATGGGGACTGCAAAGAAGAACCTGAAGGCGACCAAGAAATTCGAAAAGAAACACCTCAAGGGCGTTCTCGAGAGGAGAAAAGCCGTCGCCAAGATCAAGCAGCGACAGCAGGACAAGGAGAAGAAAAAGGCCCGCCGCGCCCAAGATGAAGAGTTCTACAAGGGACCGGCGGGCGACGCCAAGGACGACAAGAAGAAGGCCGCCGCCGCAAAGGCCAGCGAGATGAGTGTCGACGATTTCTTCAAGGGCGGCTTCGAGATCCTCGAGGGCAACAAGGCCGACAACAAGTCCGGCAAGAAGACCAACGGGAAACTTGGCAAGAGGAAGAGGGACGATCCCAAGGATTCCGACGACGACGACGACGTCTCGCAAGACAGCGGCAGCGAGTTCGACATCACCGACAATGAGGAGCCTGTCGAGGACAGCGAGCCCGAAGCCAGCAGCGATGAGGAGGAGGACCTGGGCATGTCCAAGAGTGCCATGGAGGCCCTCGCCGAGAAGGACCCAGAGTTCTACAAGTTCCTGAAAGAGAACGACCCAGAGGCCCTCGACTTCGACGAGAACGCGGACCTCGCCGAGCTGGACGACCTCAGCGAGGGCAGCGACGCGGATGAGGAGCAGCCCAAGAAGAAGAAACAGAAGAAGGACAAGAAGGCGGCCAAGGAAGAGGAGAAGAAGGACGACAGGGAACTTACCCAAGCCATGGTGGCCCGCTGGAAGGCTTCCATAGAGCAAACACACTCGCTTCGCGCCGCTCGCCAGGTCGCCATCGCCTTCCGCTGTGCCGCGCACCTGAGCGAGGCCGACGACGAAAACCCCCAGCGCTATGCCATCACGAGCCCCGAGGTCTTCAACGACATCGTCATCACCGCGCTCAAGGGCATCCCCGCCGTCCTGCAGCACCACGTCCCCGTCAAGGAGTCGTCCTCGGGCAAGGTGTACGTGCAAACCGAGGGCAAGAAGTTCAAGACCATGTCGATGCTCATCAAGAGCTTCACCGCGTCCGTCATCCGCCTGCTCAGCACCCTGTCGGACGACGCGACCCTCAAGCTCACCCTCTCCTCGCTGCAGCCGCTCCTCCCGTACCTCCTCTCCTTCCGCAAACTGCTCAAGATGCTCATCAAGACGGTGGTCGCCTTCTGGTCTCAGTCTGCCAGCACCGACTCGACCAGGATAACTGCTTTTCTTGTGATCCGGCGCCTCGTCGTGGTCGGCGACAAGGCGGTGCGCGAGGTGGTCCTCAAAGCCGCCTACCAGGGCCTGGTGCAGGGCAGCCGCCTGACCAACGCCAACACCATCCAGGGCATCAACCTGATGAAGAACTCGGCCGCCGAGCTCTGGGGGCTCGACCAAAACCTCGGCTACACCACCGCCTTCACCTCGATCCGCCAGCTCGCCATCCACCTGCGCAACAGCATCATCAACAACAAAAACGACGCCTTCCGCGCCATCTACAACTGGCAATACGTCCACTCGCTCGACTTTTGGTCGTGCGTCCTCGCCGAGCACTGCAGCCCGCTCAAGCAGGCCGAGGCCGGCAAGGAATCCCCGCTCAAACCCCTCATCTACCCCCTCGTCCAGGTCACCCTCGGCGCCATGCGCCTGATCCCCACGGCCCTGTACTTCCCGCTGCGCTTCCATCTCGTCCGCTCCCTCCTGCGCCTCTCGCGCGCCACGGACACGTACATCCCGCTCGCGACGCCGCTACTCGAGGTGCTCGACTCGGCCGAGATGAAGCGGTTCCCTAAATCGTCGACCCTCAAACCTCTCGATTTTGCGGTCGCGTACAAGGCGCCCAAATCCTACCTCCGCACGCGCACCTACCAGGACGGCGTCGGCGAGCAGCTGGTGGAGTTGCTGTCCGAGTTCTTCGTCCTCTGGGCCAAGAGCATCGCCTTCCCCGAGTTTGTGCTCCCGTCCATCGTGCGCATCAAGCGCTGGTTGAAGGAGGGGAGGAAACTACAACACCAGTCCAAACCCCAACCCAACGGCAAACACAAAGGCAAAGGCAAGAAACCCCCGAAACCCAAGGGGGGGAGAAACCCCAAACTCGCCTCCGCCCTCGCCCTGCTCGTGCAAAAACTCGAAGCCAACGCCAAATTCATCGAAGAGCGCCGCGCAAAGATCGAGTTTGCCCCCAAGGACCGCACGCAGGTGGATACATTCCTCAAGGACTTTGAGTGGGAAAAGACCCCGCTCGGCGCGTACGTGGCGACGCAGCGCGTGCTAAGGCAGGAGAAGCAGCGGCAGGTGGAGGAGGCGAGGAGGGAGGAGGAGAGGAAGAGGAGGGAGGAAGAGAAAAGAGCGTTGGAGGAGGGGGAGGGGGTAAATGGGGATGGGGAGGGGAGTGAGAGTGAAGAGGAGGAGGAGGGGTTGAGTGAGAGTGGGGAGAGTGGGAGTGAAGATGAAGGGGAAGAGGAAAGTGAGGAGGAGAGTGAAGAAGAGAGTGAGGAGGAGGAGGAAGAGGAAGAGGAAGAGGAGAGTGACTAATGGCTTGTAGTAGTTATTTGTTTGGTTGTTCTTTACATGTGGGAATTCCAACCAGGCGCTGTCCGGATCTGTTCTTGTTCAATGAGGAATACGGAGTATTTCGACGATCAGTTGACCTACCTCAGGTTGCAGACCTTCGTGCTTACCTGAGCTATCTAATTATGTGTTGATATTAGAAGGGTAAGTATTTACAACGGTGTATTGCTTATTTATCTGTTCATCATCAAATGAACCCAATTTCCAGCTTCGATGTAAACAACTCCCTACATCGAAAAAAAAAGTCATCACCACCACCATATCCCTCGCACCGCATGTCCATAGCGCGTGATGCCGCAGAGAATGTATGTACATCCTGACCTCTTTTGTACATACCACGCGTTCAATCTAAAACCATATATCATCACCACCACCACCGCCACCGCTGCCGGGCCTCCACCTTCCATACCCATCAGACCCTCGATACCCATCGGACCCTCCAAACCCTCCATACTGATCATACCGACCAAACCCACCCCTACCCCTACCCCTACCCCTACCCCTACCCCAACCACTCCTTACCTCCTCCTTCTTTCCCTTCTTCTCCTCCAGGTCCTCCTCGATAGGCTTTGGATGACAAACCCTCAACCCGTCCGCGTCCTCCTCGCAGTCCACCATCCGGATTCCCACGCCATCGTCGTCGTCGCTGTCGCCCCATGGGTCGTGGTCGGTTTGTGATTGGGCTGGTGCGGTTTGTTGTTGTGGCTGTTGCTGTTGCTGTTGAGGCTGTTGCTGCTGCTTGACATCCGGGGACGGAGCTGGCGATGTTTTGGGGCTGGGTTGTGTGATATTGGTAGGGCGGTCCACCAGACGGATTCCCGCGCCATCGTCGTCGTCGGTGCTGTCAAAGTCGGCCCATGCGCCCCACTCGTCGTCGTCGTCGGCTTGTGGTTGTTGGTTCTGTGCGGTTTGTTGCTGCTTCTGCCGTTGCTGCTGCTTGACTTCGGGAGGGGGAGGAGATGGTGACGCGTCGGGGATGGGTTGCTTAATATTGGTAGGCTTGGTGGAGGGTTTTGTGGGTGTGAAGTCCGGGAAGATGGGGAGTTGGGATGATTTAGAGGTGGGGGCATGTTGAGAGTTGGGTTTCGATTGGGATGGTGGTAGTGATGATGGCGGTGATGCCGTGGAAGGTTGTGGTTTCGAGGATGGAGGGTTGGTGTCAGACGTGGAGAGGTTGGACATGGAGAAGTCGAGGCCGAGGAGGTCGTCTTGGTGAGACCGGGCAGGTTGTTTTGCTACCGCTCTTGTCTCCGGCGGTGGTTGCGATGGTGCATACGCAGGCGGCGCTGCGGCAAACTTGGAGGTGTCCAAACCGGCCAGATCGATCAAGTTCGCATCGCCTTTCTCTCTCTCCTCCACACGCAGGACGTCGTCATCATCGTGATCCCCGCCAGGCTGGATCGGCCCATCGGCGCCTTTCACAACCGGGATACCGCACCTGGCCAGGATCTGCGGCAACACCTTCGCATAGCGCATATGTCCCTGGACTGGATCGCTCAAGTCGATGTTGACGACACCCTCAACGCCACGAATCTCCTGAAGCCCAGCAACACCCAGCTGGACCGAGGTGGCCCGATACAGGAAGGCGAGAAGATAATCATTCTCGGAGTACACATTGATCAGATTCCCAGACACTACGGCGCGCATGGTTTGCCAATGACGCTTATTCGACGGCACCGGAGCGCCGATGAACACCACCGTATCAACCAGCCCAAAGGCGCGGCGCTGGGCAAGCGAGCGGAGACATGCGTAGACGACACGGGCGCCAAGCGAGTAGCCGATCAGCGTGACGGGCCGCTCGCCCTGGACCTTGTTGATCAGCGCGTCGGCGAGGATCTCGCCAGCCTTTTCGGAGCGGTTCTTGGCCAGGCTAAAGGGGTTGTCGACGACGGACGCCATGGAGAGGAGGTAGGCAGGCCAGAGAGCCGACCAGAGCGTGGCGAGCACGGTGCGTTTGAGGAGCTCCGCCTTGACGGCGCTCCAGGCGTATGACGAAACAAGCTCGCGGAGGGATTTGCCCAGGCCAAGGAGGCAGTCCATCTCGTAGCGGAGAGCAAAGACCTCGGAGTCGTCGGTCAGAGCGCGCCAGGGTTTGGTCACGTCGTCGGTGGAGTCTAGCCAACCGTTGATGCCTATGGTGATGCGCAGGCGTCTGTTGCTGGCACTAGACGGTCGGGCGCCGAATTCGTCTTTTTTGAGGGGTATGAAGCTGAAGTCTTCCACCTCACGGGCATATTGGTCGATGACTTCGCCCTAGGAATCGTCAGCCAACGGCATTGTCTGTAAAGAAGAGAGATCAAAGTAGCATACCGTCATCTTCGCTCCCAGAGCACCAAACAAAGTCCCAACCAACGCGCCGTTCATCCAAAAGATCCCAAGAAACGAAGCAACCCCTCCCAGCCCAACCGATCCCATCAGCCCTCCAATAGCCCCAGCAACAACGGGCGCAGCCAAACCCCCCGTGACCCCAATAAGAGCCGCCCCGGCCATCGAAGCCAAACCGACCTTCAAAATGCGGCTGGCCTGGTTCTCCTGTCTTCGCCTCTCGGCCTCGGCGTCGGCCGACATGGTCGCTTGGGCCTCAGAAGAGCGTTGGATTAACGATACGGCAATTTCAGTCTCCTCGGCGTCGAGAACGGCCAGGGGCAGCTCCAGAGACGAGGTCAAATACACGGCCAAGGTGCGTGAGTGGGCGGAGTAGTGGCCCGTCGACAGCAGGATGAGCAACACGCAACTGAGGGCTTCGCGCCGGTCATCTTCGGAGATGGTGGTGAGGCGGGTAGAGATGGGGGGATAGAAGGCCTGGAGGCGGGAAACGGCTTTACGGGTTTCCTCATCATTGATGCTGGTCTGGTTAGGTGGTTGGCGACGGGCCAGGCGTTGGGAGCGGGTGCGCCGGTCCTCAAGGATGGAGAAATCATCTGGGGTTGTAAGGAGGTCCTTCAGCTTGGCGAGCACCTCCTTTCGCCAGTCATCGAAGTGGGCGAGGGCGGTGAAGCGGAGGTTGACAATGGATGGTTCAGGTTGGTTGGTGTTGAGGGGTTCAGTGATAACGATGCTGTTCTCTCTGGAGGGGTCGATGCGGAGGGAGGGCTGGGCTGCTGGACTGGTGTCTGGCTCATCACGGAAGTCCAGACGAGAGCGCATACGAGATGTGATGTCGACCAGCAAGGTGTACAGAGCCCTGCGGCGGGCGGGATTGAGGACGGCGAGGATTTGGCGGGGGTCAGTAGCGAGGGGCGCCATGGTTGTGAGAGTGGTGGCGGACTAGACTAGGTGTGAGGTTGTGTGTGTTGGTAACATGGAGGTGTGTCGTTCATCCCCAGGCTCACGGACGACCTGGTCTTGACTTTGTTCTCCAAGGGGTAACTGGCTGAACTGCCCCAGGATGAGAGATGAACTTGGCGGTCAGGTCAAGTCAGCGAGGATGATGAGGTTGAGGTCGGGATTGGGACCCGATGCTAGATGGGGCAGGGCATGTGTGCCCAAAGCTAGCCGGTTGATTGCTGGCAAGGTGGACGGAGTAGTCGGGACTAGTACTAAGGCGAGGTGCTGCATGCATGTGCTGCTTATGTATGTCACTTTGACGACCTTGATGCCATAAGGTAGCTGAGATGCAGTTGAATTCAACCGACATGAAGGTGCGGTGTCGGCCTCGGAGAAAGGAACCCCTGAATCCGGAGCAGTTGCAGTTTCCATTTTACATTGGTGGTCCGTATGTCAGGTATGTACTGTACATACATCCACCTCAGACCAGCAGCGCCTTCCCGGATCCGAGGTTAGGGCTGGATAACTTCTCGTAGAAATTTCTGTACTTACGGAGAGAAGGTGCGTTCTACTTGACCAAACAGCTCAAAATTGCGACCAGGGCATTGGCCACTGGTTCCGTTTCTTTCTCCTTCAGGAGGATGGGTGATTTTGGTCTCATACCTGATTCATCATCCTGAGGCAGATGTTCAGATCCCACACAAATCCCACAGACCCGCGTATCCGGCAACTTCGGACCCTAGCAGATGCTCTAATTTCCTGATCAATCAAAATGGCTCTGAATTTTTGACGACACGCAAGAACTCGGCAGCTGAGCAAAAGTACCCATTTTCCTGATATTCTAACTCACCTAGTCCTCGAGGCAGTGGAGGAGACATGCCCGGTTGACGACGAGCCAATGGCTGTCAGCAGCTCCCTTGCCGTGTCCCGGTCCCCTTCGTTGCCCCGCCTGGTCTGGTGTTCCATCTGTCATACCAGACGCTGTATGGTGTACAAAAGTAGGTGATATATAGATCTTCGTTTATCTTTACCGTTGACGGCCGTTGACACAGTTCCGCAGAGATCAAGGTTCCCGATGCTGTGTCGCTGTGTGTGTGATAGTGTCTCTCGTCACGCTACTTCGTACTCCCCAAAGCAGCACGACGCAACCCTGCAGCACTCCCCAAGGCCGCGGGACGACGATCTTCTTGGCGCATCCAACCCAGGCCCTCCCGGCAGGCTAGAAGCGCCCCAAGCTTCCAGCGCCTCCTGTCCCTGAGCTTGTGGTTGTGTTAAGTTCGCCGGCCCCTGCTGCTTTGCTTGATTTTCAGTCCCAACCAACACACCACACACCTTCGCCATCTCTTCTGCCCCCCTGGTCTCAACATTGCCTGACCAGAACTGACGACGCGGCTCCCCCGCCAGCACCATGTCCCGCGCTCCTCGATAAACCGCCTCTTTCGGCGCGCGCACTCTCTTTTGACAATGTCCATGTGTGAGTCTTCCCCCGATCCCACCCGCGCTCCTGTCCAGCCGTTTCGCCCCATTCCCGGCTGCCCCGTGGTTCCCGCCGCGAACATGTCGCCTTGGCCATGAGCCAAGCTCCGCGCCAAGCCCGGGTATCTCGGTCGAGAGCCCGTTTGCTGACGTCTCATAGATCTGGATGAGATCCGCAATGTCATGTAAGTCGCATCTTGCTTCCCTTGCTGCTCTCACTGTCCTGTTTCGCCGCATGCTCGACGGGACTTGGGTAGACTAGACGGCGAACCCTCCTCTCTCCGGGGATCCCGGCGCCAGCCGGCCAGCCAGCCAGCCCACTTCGTCGCCTTCGCTTCCCTTCCCTGCCCCCCTTTTTGTGCAACCACCCTCCTACCCCTCTCTCCTCGTGGCCGTGTTCCGCTTTCGCTGGATCGTGTTTCTTCAATTGTTTCATCTTCAGGTCACCGACTGATCATGTGCCAGTCTTTTGTTTAGCAACCCATCATGGAAAGGCGTGGGCACCATCTCCAGCACCGTCATCAGAAACGTCACCCATCTCACCGTACGTGATACGACCTCTGGCCTAACTCACCCCCTTATGCTTTTGTTTTTCCTTCTGACTTCGTACCGGTAGAACGATGTGGCCTACTCGGCGAGGTTCTCTGGAAATACCACTGTCCTCTCCTCGAGGTACGCAGCTGAGGGTACCATCGGCGGCCTGCTTTACGTCCCTGATCTTCCTGGGGACCACGCATGTACCATCGAAACATCCCATCACATTCCTGAGACAGTCGCTCGCCAGGATGACCTTCCCCCCACCTATTTCCACCTGATTGCCCTCGCCCCCTGGGTGAATGGCCGCTGTGCTGAGGCCTATCTCGATGCCGCTCGCATGGCTCCGGTGCGCGCCTTTCTCTTTTACTTGCCTGGCACATGGGCCGTCGCCCCGCCGCCGGCTCACGCCGAAGAATGGCACATCCACGGCAGCCATTCGTGGATGTCTGAGACGGCTTATCCCGTCTTTGCCGTCTCGGGCGCCGTCGGCGAGATCATGATGCAGCACTCGAGCCTGTACTCGGGAAATCTCTCCGAGATCCCGTTCAGCGAGGACATCGCGAGGCTGATCCCCAGCGACCCCGAGGATTACATTCGCATCTGGACAGAATTGAGCATCGGCAAGACCCCAACCGGCCTTGCCACCTGGATCTACGTCCTTATCATCCTAGGCCTGCTTTTCTTCGTCGTCACGGCAACTTCCCTGCTTATGCACATCGTCCAAGCCTGCCGCCGCGCCAGCCTGCGTCGTCGCGTCATTGCAGGCGACGTTAATCTGGAGGCTATGGGTATCCGGCACCTCACCGTTCCCGTGTCCCACATCCAAACCTTCCCCTTGTTCACTTACTGCAACGAGCCGAACGTTCGCGACCCGCCGCTCCCTACACAACCGACACGATCATACCAAACAAAGGGCAGGAGTAACGGTTTCCCCCGACGCACAACCGGAACAAGCAACCCCCAGACCCCCGAGCCATCATCTTCCCAGTCATCCCCCACAACCGACGTCCAATCGACCTGCGAAATCTGCCTCTCCTCCTTCGTCAACCGCGAGACCATCATCCGCGAGCTCTCGTGCGGACACATCTTCCATCCGGAGTGCATTGACCCCTTCCTCGCCGAGTCCAGCTCCTTGTGTCCCGTTTGCAAAGCGAGCATGCTCCCGCCGGGCTACTGTCCGAAGATTACGAATGACATGGTCCGAAGGGAGCGGGCGGTAAGGAGGCTGAGGGGGCAGGTTGATGACGACGATGACGACGACGACGACGATGATGATGATGATGATGACGATAATGATGAGAACGAGGATGAGGGTGCGGGTGTCGACGAAGAAAGTGGGAGGAGGGAGAAGAGGGGTGGATCCTCCCGTAGTGACGCGGGGAAGAAGGCTCGAAATCGGGGGAGATGGTCGATTGGCTGGGGGAGACGTGGGGAGGTGGAATTGCCTACCACAGAGCCTCGAGGGGGCGGGCAAGATGGGCAAGGGACTGGGCAGGTGCAAGGCCCTGCCACACCCAACTCCCAGTCACGACTGGGAGGATATAGAAACTCAAGACCGACAAACGGTATTCTTGAGCCGGTACCAGATCCTCCAGATGAAAGGAACCGGAGTCGATGTGAGTTTTCGTTTGAGATTCCCAAGGTACTGACGGTATGTCCGTAACTGACAGGTCGATCAGGGCATAGGATTCGTGTCAAGGTGTTTCCTGGTTTTTGAACACCTTCTTTCTTGAGGAAACGCACCCTCAGTATCAGTTTACCCCATGGATGTGGTTGACGCAATGCGATTACTGTTGGGTTTGGGTTTTATTTTTGGTTCGAACCTCTGGCGTGGTTTTCTGGCTGGGCTGGATGGATTGGATATGCTAAGATACCCTCTGTGTGCTGTGCACGGAATAGCTACCGGATATGAGAATTGAAGCCATTGAATGTAGTGACTGACTAGGTTCATTTCCATAAGTGCAAGGAGAGAGATGGGTTGATAGATCTATCTTGTCGTCATCCCCTTCGCAATCCTGGCTTGGATGTGGAAAGCGACAGCGTCAACACGACGGATAAACTGAACGCAACGGGCTCAAACCACACATTCCCACATTGATATAGACGACACTTTTGCTGCTGATCATGACATTATTTCCTGCTTGATGAGATGTACACTTTGGGATCCCGATACCTATTTAACACCCAACGCCTCGGATCGAATTCCGCCGCTCCAAACCCCCAAAGTTCAAATAAGCCCGTCAATCCGTCCATAATTCTGCCGCGAGAGAGAAAAGACCAGCCACGAACAAAACTCCACCCTCTCAGCAACCGTCAATCAACAATCAATAAAACGAGAGAAAAAGATAATAGAGAGGCCAAGTATCGGGCCCTTCAAGGCTCAACGACAACACCAACACCAACACACCAATATCACAACAACCCCACGATTCCCACTCCCTCTCAAACCCAACCCCCCCATTCTCCACTGAGCAAAGAGATCCTTAGAAAAAAAAGACCCTACACCAACTCCTCCCCCATCTCCTCCTCCTCCTCCCACGCCTCCCTCTCCCTCTTGACCCACTCCGCCATCTCCTCGGGCTTAAAGATCGAACTATCCGGATCACTCGCCCTCGGCACTTTCGTCAAGCTCTCATCATCAAACACCGTGCCAATATTCTCAATCCACCTCCTCCTACGCTCCATCAACGTCCGCGCGGCATCCCCAATCCCCGGCCGGGCAACATTCGCCGCAGCCGCGGCCGCAGCCGCAGCGGCTGCCGCCGCCGCCGCCGACGCGGACTGTCCGGGCCGCGCCTTCTTGGGCTTCTTGCCCATGGTGCGCGTGCGCTTGAGATAGGCGGCGTTGACTTGGGAATCCAAGTCTTCGAGGATGGTTTGGTACTCCTGGTAGGCCATGCGTTCTTTCACTAGCTCGGTGAGGCGGGCTTTGCGCGCACCGTTGATGAGCACCTGCTCGCGCAGGCGGGCTTGCAGGATGCGCAGGCGCGCGGCGACCTCGTCGTCGTAGTGGTTGTCGTATTCGGCGGTGGTGGCGGTGGGGTCCGGGGGGTGGGCTGTTGTTGATGATGAGGATGAGGAGGAGGAAGTGGTGGTGGTGGTAGTGCTGGGTTGGCCGTTGGTGGTGGAGGTGGAGGAGGAGTTGGCGGTGGTACCGTTCGTGCTGGCGCCATTGGTGGTTGCGGCGGCTGTTCCTGCGCCGGCGGCGGTGGTGGATTGGTCTTGGCCCGGCAGGAGGGGGAGGAAGCCAATGTGGCGGAGTTCTTGCTTGATGCGCTCGTCGACTTGGTGGTAGTCGAGTTTCGGATGGGTGGCCTTTTTCCAGGCTTCGCTGCTGGACTCGGGCATGTAGGTGGCAGGAGGAAGGGATTGGGGAGCAGCCGGCTGGTCGGGGTTGTTGGAATTGCCGTGCGTGCCGTTCACGCCGTTGGTTTGGGAGGTACCGGCGGCGTTGTCGCCGAAGCTGAAGTCGAAGGAGGCGCCCTCGTTGTCGCCGCCAGAGACGCCGTTTGCGCCAGGTTTGTTCTCGGCAGGCGGAGCACGGTGCTCGGGTCTCATGGCTTGGAGAAGGCGGGCCAGTAATGGGCCGACAGAGAGCTTGTCCGTCTCGGCTACCTCGTCGTCCATGTTCTCGATGCTGCCGCGCGGCTGGTTGGGCGGCAGACGGTCGCGACCAGGTGGTGACGAGTCGATAGCCATGGCGCCGTCCTCCTCAGCCCAGATTTCTGTGTAGTGCTTCTTGCCGCGCTTGGGCATGATGAAGGGCGTCACGCGGTCGCCGCGCTCGCGCAGGAAGGCCAGATCCTCTTCGGTAAACGGTCGAAAGTAGGGCTCAATGTAGGTGCTGAAGGTGCTGAAGCTGATTTGGTTGTTGGGTTTGGAATTGCTAAAGTCCTTGTCCGGAGGATCACCGGCAATCAGGTGCGACAAGTCGGTCTTGGGGTATGAGGCCACCGAGTAGATCTCTTTGATTTCGTCTTCGGTCATGCCTGGCGTCACAGGCCGGATCTCGTAGACAGTGGGATCGGGGAAGGTGGACGGGTCGTCGCCAAAGGTGTTGGCTTGCGGCCGAGCGGGCGGAGGAGGTGCGCCATCGTCAGAGCTCGAGTCGTCGTCGTCCTTCGCCTCAACCTTGGTCTTGTCGTCTGCTTCCATGTGGCCGGGAGAGTGCGCTTCGACGGGGGACAATGATGAACTCGCTGTGTCGTTGTCGCGGGATAGCTTTCTTGATTTGGCCTCGCGGTTCGGCGAAGAGCGTTCTGTCGATGCAGAGATGTCAGATTAGCAAAATATGAGTGGGGTCGTTTGTTTGAGACAAGATTGTCTCGCAATGATTTTTCTCCCCTCTGCTTTTTCGAATGCAAGGAACCACCAAAACATGCGCTGAGACTTAAAAACAAAAGTGACGTCGACAACCGCCGACAACACCAAAAAAAAAGAAAATACATCAGGCGAACCCATGAACTGACCTATACTTGCAGCATTGGGCGCCAGAGAATCTGTGCCCTTTCGCTTCTTCTTGTTTGTCTTCCTGCTGTCATCATTCCGGTCCTCCTCTCGCCCACGCTCCAGGGCCATCTCGTCCATGCGCTGGCGGCGCGACTGGGCGAGCAGGCGCATGCCGCGGTCGCAGTAGCTTCCGCGCTTGTCGATGACATCGGCGAGCTTCTGTAGGCGGGACAGCAGGCCGTCGAGGCTCTTGGAGTCGGGGATCAGGACGTTGGCGGCGGCGGGGTCGACCAGGTCCTCGAAGGTGAGGTTGCGGAAGACGTCGAAACGCAGCTCGACCGTCTCGGTCTCTACCGTCTCAAAGGGCGGCAGGCTGGCCGAGGGGCCGGCGGCGGGCGCGGGGGTGTTGTTGCGACTGCGTGGCTGCTGCGACATCTGTGGTGACTGCGCGTGGTCTCTCTGGCGAACAACGGCGGCGGCGCCCCCCTTCTTCCCAGTCCCTTTGCTCGATCCCGGTGCCATCCTACTAGTCTCCTGGGGCCCGTCGTTGGCTGGGGGCTGGGGGCGATGTCTTGATTCCGCGCCGTCGCGAGTGGTGTGGGGTGCGTTGGCACAGCTCGGCGACGACAACGGCGATGGTGGTGGACGTGTGGCGCGTCCGGGTTGTTAGTACGAGTGAATCTGTCGACGGTTGACTTGTTGCGACGCGTGATGGTTGAAGTCGGTTTCCGTCCTGATGCAGGTTGAAGCCAAGGCTCCCCATCCATGAACGTCACATCCCAATGGGGCCCCTTGTTCGTCTTGGCGCCCAGAAGCCACGAGCCACAGCCATCCGCCCCCCGCGATGATCCTGTGGAACAGCGCTAACCCGATCGGGATATGGATCTTGGCTCCCTCGACGTCGTCTGGTGTGGAAGGTGAGGAAGGATCAATATGATGGACCAAGAGATTGGTCTTGATCACGGGCATAATGCAAGTGGAAGGGGTTGGGTACCTAAGGGAGGCATTGACGAGGAAATACACACGTAATCAAGGCAGGGGAAAGGACCTTGAGGGATGGGCATCAACCAAGGCAAGTCCACGCACGGTGGACTTGACCTCTCGGGATGAAGTGATCAAGGGAAAACGCAGCACAGACAAGACGAACTTGACTGCCATATGTATTCCAGTGAATCAATGCTGGGCCAGCCATGGACTTGGATATTGGAGAGGAGAAAAAGTCAAAAAAACATACAGCACCCGGCATTCGCTGGTCGTCACCGACCCAACTACTACTCGGGCCCTCACAAGCTTAACTAGGGGAGAGCGGACGGGATCCCGTGCTTTCTTGTGGGTATGGCCGTATGTACTAGGCACTTCCAAAACTTGGACTTATAAGACCTGCTCCTCCCTGTCCT
Organism: Mycothermus thermophilus; assembly: GCF_041956435.1. Lineage (NCBI taxonomy): Eukaryota > Fungi > Ascomycota > Sordariomycetes > Sordariales > Chaetomiaceae > Mycothermus > Mycothermus thermophilus. The sequence goes on from NW_027191427.1 coordinate 4,282,827, forward strand.
CATGGCGTATAATACTGGGCCACATCATGAGGTTTGTGTGTGTCCATTGCCAATGAGTGATCCTCAGCATTACGATCCTGGAGGACAATTGCACTGCTGACATGTTGTCATTCTCAGCTAGAGGTCGTTCGGCCTGTAGATGAGACCTAAACCTGACCGATTGAGCGGACTCCTCATGGACACTGATAGGTAGCTCCTCATTGTCCCGAGAGTTACCCGGCAGAGTGCCTGAGCTGAAGTTAAGCTGGTATTTGGTCCTAGAAGCCGCAACGGACCGTCGGTCACCAAAAGCCCACAGAACAATGAGCAGATATTGAGGCTCTGCAGTTCTGTCGAATCAACATTCCCCCTCGGCAAAAATTGCGTATGCAAGCTGCCAGGAAAGCATCTGCAGTTCCCCTGGATCAAGGTCCTCAAAGCTACCACACGCTCAGTCTCCAGGATCCGATGCAAGTGAAGGGAGGACGGGGAGGGAGGGTTCGTGGCGTAGCAACCTAGGTGAAAGCACCGGTGAGGGGTCTCGCATTAGCTCTGGACTTTCTCCACCGATATCACTGGCGACGAGTGCAGGGTTTATGATCCCTGTGAGGTGAGGTTGACTCTAAGGTTGACCTCAACTGCGGCTCAGGTTGCCGTGAATGCTCAACACCCCTTACCCACGGTCCTGGAGGCCGGGAGACGTAATGCAACGCCGCTGCAACGTTTCGATTCGGGTACCCGAATCGTCTCCGAGAAAAAGCCAAGGCAGAGTCTCTACTGCGTAAACCGATCACTCACCACAGGTAGGTTTGGGATTCAACTGGCGAGTTGAACTGTTCTGGCATGCGAGCCACGAAGAGCCGCAACACGCAAGCCACCGCTCCTCTCCACCGCCACAATCCTGATTGGACGAGATGCGACCAGCAATGCAATCCGGGGCTTGTGGGGGGGGTGTGGTTGGGCCCCGGGGCCGTGGCGCATGGGAGTCCTCAACGGAGTTTTCTTCCATTCCCAGCTCTTCCCACATCGCCGGCCCCTGGTTAGCTGCGAACTGGACTGCAGTGCACCGCCTTCTCCCACTTCTCCCACATCTCCCGGGACTCGTCTTTTCCGGACCCGGAGACCGCCGCGCTTGTTTTGGACGGGTTTGTGTAACCTGCAGGATCGTGGGTCACACGGTGTGGAGAGGTATTTGAACACTGTTTCGAAAGAGTGTCATGGCCCGCCACATGAACAGTCAGGTGACGAAGAGTCGCACTGTTATGCCGCTTCTGCAAGAAGAGAATACTCACATCAAGGACCTACCTTAGCTCTGCGGTCTCGCGGCACAGTCTCCCCGCCTCTTCCAGAGCCACGGCTATGTCGGGCTTGCCCGAAGGGGCTTTCGGCCCCGTGGCTTGAGAGTTTGTAATGCTTCCGTATTCGCCGGTACCTGCATGCTTGATTGGCCAAGAGAGGTGAGTTTCTGTCGGTTTCGTGTATGAAATGCTGTATGAGCCATCTCGAGGGGAGCGTCTTGCCGTCCAGACGAGAGCATCTTGTCTTGCGTCATGTATTGATTCTTCTCGGCCGGCCGAAGGCAAGTGAATTGAGCAGGAAAAAGGCAACCATGCATTCTTGGTTACTTTGGCCCGCCAAAATAGAGACTGCTGCTTCGTATGAGTTGACTCGAGGACGGTTTCTCCCGTTGCAGGCCGTTGTCGAGGACGAGAAGTGGTCTTTAGACGTCACCAGAGGTCTGACTGCTTTCCTCATCTGTACTTACCTGGTATGTACATACAGACCAACGAACAAAGATAGAAACGAAAAAGGTTGCTTCTGGCCTATCAGAGTGCTTCCCCTCGGCTTGGCGCTGCAAAGTTGATCCAATCAAAGGGCATTTCGAGGCCAGCCAAGGCTTGGGTGCGCAGGAAGCTGCGAGCGAACATGGGCTGTTCGTTGGGCTGACATTCCTTCCTCGCGATGCGTGCAGATCTTCTGGCGGCCGCTTCACCACCTCACAGGGAACGGTACTTCGGGGTGAACGGAGCGAACTTTACTGGACCATCTTTACATCATATGTGGATCTAGGCCAATCCCCTTCTTGGGATGCCTGCATCTACTTTTGCCTGCATCTGTTCTGGCCGGGGGAGGTGCATATGCGTCCGCCTCCAGTAACATCATGTTTCCTCTTCGGGACTTGCGGCTCTCACCATCAACCATGGCTACCTCATTCTGACATATAAGCCCCAGATGGCCGCCTTCAATCTCGCGATGGATCCTGAACGTGCGCTCAATTGTTGCTTCGTGCTATATACCAGTGGACTTGGTTGATAAGTTTTCTGTCCGTTTTGTCCCTTCTTGTTGTTCGTGTTTGGTCATCTCCAGTCCCAGATCAACAACACCTCATCCGTTGTGAAGCTACGCATATATCCATCAGACACCTCGGACTCAACAATCAACGTAGTATGGGTAAACCTTCATCAACCGCTTCATCCCCGCCCGCGGGTATGTATGTCTCGGGCACTTCATCCTCGGCCAAGGATTACGTCTGCTTCCAGTGCAAGAAAAACAAGAAGGGATGCGACAAGAAACGTCCTTCCTGCGGAACATGTCTACAGTATGTTTCTAGGCCTTCAGCAAACATTGTGTCTTGCCAAATACTCCCGGGACTAACCACTGGTTCTCTCAGACATGGCAGGGACTGCCAGTACGCAGACCCGGGCGTCAGGCCCGCCACCGGTCTGTATCAGCCGGTAGCTCAGGCCACCGACGTCAACACCATCGCCTTCCGGACCCTGATGGACATCTTCCACCAGCGCCAGCCCGTCCTGGACGCGCTCAAGCTGTACTTTGACGGTGTCCACACCTGGTTCCCCGTCGTCGACCAGAGCCTGCTGATGCAAGAGCTCGAAGACTCATGGGGAAACCTCCCCGCCGAAACCAGCGTCCTTATCCTCTGCATGACGCTGCTCACTCACCCGCCAGCTCCCAGGTCCAAGGGGATGGAAAACGCCGAGTACCGCGCCGTCAAGGGCATCCTCGGCACCGTCCGGGGCGCCGTGGCCTTTTCAATCCCCCTGCTGCAGAGCCAACTGCTCCTCGCCTTCTACGAGTTCTCTCACAACATGCCACGGCAAGCCTACTTCTCCGTCGGAGACTGCGTTCTCATGACCAAGGCTCTGGGGTGGCACGACCAGACGTTTTGGCACGCCGACGATGTGATGGCAGTCACCATCAACGCCAAGGAGCTGCAGCGTTGCTCGATTTTGTGGTGGGCTTTGGTGGACATCGACTGGTGAGTCGAGAACAAGCCAGCAATTGTGATTGATGAGGACCATAAGTGGCTGATACGAAGCCTAGTCTCCTGAAGGTCGGTTACCCAGACTTGGGCTTACCGATGCACACCCTGACCCTCCAAGTCCCACCGCTTCCGTCTACATACGACGTGTACCTTGCTCCGTTCGGAGGCCAGGACCTCACTGGTACAGGTACCTTCCCGGAGGCTCGCTCTGCTTACTCCCTGAGTGTGGCCTTACAACACCTTTCCAACCCCGCCGCGGACATCGAGGGCACGAAAGCCATCTCAGACGAGATCCTTCGGCTCGCAAAACCCGACGGTCGCAACGGTGCCGGAGCTATCATGTGAGTCCGCCCCCTTAATCACGAATCCTCAGCAACCCGTTCTCACATACCAACCCACCCCAGCGCCCTGCTCAAACTCTGGCCCCGAGCACTCCTCTACCCATCCCACAACTGGGTCCTCCACTCCACCGCCTGGCCTCCCAATACGACCTTACAAGCCCACCACGAGGCCAGCACCATCCTCGCCAACTGCCTCGACTGGGTCACGCTGAAAGCCCAGGAAATCCTCGACTGGCCGGACCAGCTCGACCGCGGAGCCGTCGATCCCTGCTGGGGCCTCGCCATCTACCTCGCCATGCAGCACCTCCTGGTCATGCGCGGCGGCGATGACCAACCGCACCAGCAACACCACCAGCAGCAGCTCAGGGCGGCGAATCCGCTGAACAACAGCAGGACGATGGTCATGCGGGCTGCGCTGGACGTGTTTGCGAGGAGGTGGAAGATTGGAGGTGAGCATTTTCTAGCACCCCTTTCCTTGGACCGCTGTATGTATACGAAGTAGTTCCGGACCCGGAGACTAACGAGGGGAATGTATTACTCCCAGAGCGATGCCGCGCCAGCATCCAGGTCGTCATGGACAGCGCCGCTCGGCCGGCCTCGGCTCCGTCAACGACAGCCATCTCGAGGCCGGCTTCCTTGGGCTTTGCGCCGCCGCCGCACCCGCCGCCGTCATTGGCGGCGACGACGACTACGTTTCTTGCCACCACCAACCCATATGTCGGGCGACGGACGAGCGCCTGATAGCTAATACATAACCCAAAGGCTGTAGTGCCACTCAATGGCTCCCACAACAACAACGTTACACACTCATAATCAAAGCAGTACGACCATCGAACTGACTATACGTGCTATTCCTAACTGGAGCGTTCTTTGATGACGAAAGACATTTGGGTTTCTAACGGCGTTTGGGGCGGAGGGGAGTTTTGGGTTTAGAACATTCGTTTTGTTTAGTTTATGACTTGTCTGTTGTAAGATACACGAGTTGGTTTTTGGATACCAGGCCGGGCCAGGTAGATACCCCCTTCATCTACAAACATATAGGTATATATCAAAGAGTTTGGTTCGTCAAACTGTTCACAATGTCACGTATATCCAGACAAAAGATGCCCAATGAACCGGTTCATAGTTTTTACATTTTTCCAAGACCACACATACCGCAGTAGAAACCCTTTGAAATGGTAGTTGGCTGCCTGCCTGGGGCTCGCCACTTGTAAATCCCAATTCAACCAATGTACCTAGGTAATCAACCCGCCGCCATTCACACATCACCATGAGACAACATTCACCGTCTCAGGACACCCAACGTTCTTTCATTTATCCCCATCCAATCTAACCATCACCTCTGTCTTTCTTCTCCTCCTCATACCATCTCCCCCATTACTAACTCCAACCACCACCACCTCTCACGCCTTCCAAACCCGCTTAATAGCCTCAGTAATACCGACATCATTCGTCTCGAACTCGTAGAGGGCCAAGCCGACGATAACGGTGGCGGCGTTGAGGCCCCAGGAGAAGGCCTTGCGGGCACGGGGCACACGGTAGGCGGGGAGGTAGTCGATGATGATTTGCTGGAAGCCCGTGTGCGAGTGGATCAGGATGGTGGCGCACAGGAGGGCGTCGAGGGTCGGGTTGAGCGAGCCGGCCGCGAAGGGGGTGACGGTCAGCGGGATCAGCGAGGCGGCGACTAGACGGTCAAAGGTCCAGTGGTAGCTGCCGTGGGCAGGGGAGGTAGGGGGAATGCGGGCGGCGTCGTTGACTTTGGGGTTGAGGTAGGTTAGTTATACGGTTGGTGTGAAAGAGAGGGTGGACATGGTGTGTATGGTGGTTGAGCTTGTTGAGCTTGTTTGGTGTTGAAGAAGGGGAGGGGAAATGTGCTCAACGTACCGGTGCCCTCGACCCGCTCTGTAAGAATTGGTTTGTTAGCGTCTGTTTTTTTGTTTTCAAAAAAGTGTCGAAATGCAATGCAGCTGGAGAACTCACGAGGAAGAGGAGGCAAAAGGCTCCGCTTGGCTGTGGTGGTGAAAGCAGCAGCCCGGACGGCGTTGGACAGGACGCTCGGGGCAACGGCCGGACGAACCTGGCGCAGGAGGAGGGAGGAGCGGGCGAGGGATGCCATGGTCGCGGTCAATTGGATTGGGCCGGGCTGTGTGCGTGTGATTTGAGTTGAGTGGTTCTGCTCGGCGGTCTACAACGACGACGACGGCGACGACAAGGACGGAGGTGGTGGCACACACACACGGAGGGACACCAACGGAATGGAGCGGCGAAAATGGTGCCCGGAGCGGCGCGAACGGTGTTCCTCGGCAATCGGGAGCTGCGGCTGGCCAATGGGAACGTCGGGGATGTCAGCGGGATGGGATCCACCCTCCGAGGCTCCCCACCGCCAAGCCCTGGACAGCCGGAGACTCAGGGTTAGGGTTAGAAGTGAGAAGATCGGAACATCAAGAATCACTACACGTGCCTGCCAAGAAGTGAAAGTGGGAGGTGGGGCTCTGCCTGGGTCCGGCCCCTCCAAGTCTTGGCATTTGGGGACCCACCCAAAAAATTCACGACTTCACGTTTTTGGAGTTTGAATGAATGAAACTTGACATTCTCATCCATTGGGGGGCTCGACAAGGTTGACAACAAGCTGCAATCCGGCAGCCCGGCCAGCCCAGCCCGTGCCTCTTTTTCCCACACGAACCCGAGAATGCCATAGAGGCAAGCACCCATCCAAACATTTCTCTCGGGACGTCCCGAACACCATGGCGTCGTCAATGGCGGCACTCCGCAGGCGACAGCCCATCTTTGTCTGCTGGAGTTGCAGGCTGGGTGGCGCATTGTCTCAACGCCGGACTATTACCCAGAACTTCATCCGGAAGACAGAGGAGGCAAAGCAAGCATGGGACCAACAGGCAAAAGAGATCCTAGAGGGGAAACGACAAAACCTGTACGACGTCCTCGAGGAGAGAGGGTTTATCAAGGACGTGGCACCGTACGTTGCTTTCACTTTCCCTCCGTTCCTCCCTCTCTGCAGAACGTGACGGCGCCGCTGACACCGCACCTCCGGCGAAAGCTCGAGGGATGTCGTCCGCGAACTCATGCGCATCAGGCGCATTGGCGCCTACGTTGGCGTCGACCCCACCGCTAGCTCCCTGCATGTCGGCCATCTCCTACCGCTCATGCCGCTGTTCTGGATGTACATGCACGGATACAGCGCCTTCAGTCTCCTTGGAGGCTCCACGGTCAAGATTGGTGATCCGACCGGCCGTATCCAGGACCGCAAACCCATAGCCTCGGCTGATTTGGCCATGAACATGACAAAAATGCACTTCCAGATGAAGCAGCTGTGGATGAACGTGGAGGCAGAGGCTCGTCGTTGGGGATATAAAAAGGAGTGGGCTTGGAAGCGCGGTATTATCAACAACAATACCTGGTGGAATAGCCAGCCCATGCTCGAGGTGCTCAGGCGTGTTGGTAGCCACATGCGCGTGGCCGAGATGTTGACGCGCGACACGTGAGTCTCTTTCAGCTAGCCCAACCTCTCTCCTATGGCTGACTGACGCGATGTCTGAACGCAGTGTCAAGAAGAAGATGAAGGAAGGAAACGGCGTCTCGTTGGCAGAATTTTGCTATCCCATCCTCCAAGGTTGGGATTGGTGGATGCTCCGCACCCGGTTGGGCGTCCAGATGCAAATCGGAGGCTCGGATCAGTGGGGCAACATCGTCACGGGCATGGACGTCTTCAAGGCCGCCCGCGAAAGCGAGCCAGACCCCGCGAAACGCCTACCCGCCGAGAGCGTATACGACGACCCGGTCGGCTTCACGGTTCCGCTGCTGACTGATTCGGCTGGCAACAAGTTTGGCAAGAGCGCCGGCAACGCCATCTGGCTCGACAAGTTCCAGACGTCCACCTTTGATCTGTACGGCTTCTTTGTTCGCAGGCCCGATGACGAGATCGAGAAGCTGCTCAAGCTGTTTACGTTCATCCCGACCCGCGAAATCCAGCAGATTATGACTGAGCAGGCCGAAGACCCGGGCAAGCGCGTTGCCCATCACCGCCTCGCGTACGAGGTGGCGAGGCTGGTGCATGGCGAGGAAGAGGCCGAACGGGCTCAGCAACAACATAAGCTGATGTACGGAAAGGGCGCCGCCATCATGCCGCCGACCCCCGAAGCTCCGGCTGAGGGTGCGTCCAGCGTCCTTCAGACTCTGGTCCAAAGCACCGGGAAGCCCAAGGGGCCAACGCCAATCACGCCCAACAACGCGCCGCGCCCCGACTTGAAGCTCCCCAGGTCCCTCATCATGACCGGGTCGATTTCCAAGATCCTGTACGCGGCCGGTCTTGCCGAGAGCAGGAAAGAGGGCCACCGCCTGGCGCTACAGCAGGGCGCCTACATCGGTGGAATTCCCAAGGGCGGCCCCGGCGCTCCCATGGACCCGGGGATGCTAACCTGGCTCCCTGTCAAGCTCTGGGCCCCCGAGGACACCCGCAGGTACCTGATTGACGACAAGATCCTCCTCCTCCGCCGCGGCAAGCACAACATCCGCATCATCGAGGTGATCTCGGACGAGGAGTACGAGAGGCTGGGTCTCACGTACCCGGGCCAGCCCGGCACGGGCCGCATCCGCAGGCTGCGGGAGCAGATCAAGCTGCTGAAGGAGGGCAAGGCCACACCGGAACAGGTGAAGAAGTTCATGAAGGAGCAGCTGGGTATGGAGAAGGAGTTGGCAGCTTTTGGAGTGGAGGAGCCCACGGGAGAGGTGGACGACGTGTTCAGGCTCCCTGAGAGGAAGAGTCCTCAACAGCTTCGGCTTGAGATGCAGTTGAATGAGATGGTCGAGAAGATGGAGAAGGAGGAGGAGGCGGCCAAGAAGGCGAACAGGAACGAGGGGTAGGAACAGAAGAAAGAGAACTCGACGGCTTGATGAGACTTAATTATCCTGTGCCGTCGCCAGAGGTGGAGGAGGGATGGGTTGAGTCGGATGGCGATCATGAGATAAACCATGATGATGACGATGGGTTGGACTACATCTGAGGCATGCCCCGCCCGACTTTTGATCAGCTCTTGTAACTTTAGACCTGTACAAAACAACACCCCGAGATAGAGATGACGGTTTTCCACCACGATGTTAAAGGTGGTTCGAGATACCTATACGCAACCAAAGCAACCAGCAACCCCATGTAACAATAGCTAGAGCAGAAAAATGTAACAATTCAAAACCACCAACCACACTCCCCTTCCTCCCCTTTCCAATTGGAGTTGCATAAATCAATAATACAAAACCGTCAAATCCCCCGCCGGCGCTCTAAACCCCTTGAGCCTCTCCAAGATCTCCCCCTCGGTCAGATCCTGCTCGGTAATGATCTGATCAAAGCACGCCACGCCGTCGGTATACTTTTGCAGCGGATCGCCTCCCGCCTCGGCTGCAACGGGCCGCGCCTGGCCCGTCGCCAGCGCCGCCAGGTACTGCTTGGACACGACGTGCTTGTGCACGCGGTACAGGCAGCCCTTGATCACGCCGAACTGGACGAAGCGGCGGACGTCGATCAGGCGGAGCACGTCGAGGCCGGTTTCCATGTGTTGGCGGATCCAGTCGGCGACGGTTTTGCCGGCGCAGAAGGTGGTCATGAGCCGGATCAGGGTGTAGTTGGACACGCGGGGATGGGTGTGGGGTTGGTGGTGATCGTGACCATGGTCGGATGGGGTGTGGTGTTGGTGGTCGTGAGGATGGGGGTAGTGAGGGTGGTGATGACGACGATGATGAAGACGGGGGTGGTGGTGGTGGCGGGGTGTGCTGCCCGTTTCGTCGTCGTCGTCATGTTCGTCGTCTTCTTCCCCGCTCTGAGAATCTTCGTCTTCGCTGTCGTGACCACGACTCCTACGTCCACGTCCACGCGCATCCCGACGACGACGTTCGTTTGAACAATCCGCACAACCACACCCGCCCACCTCCTTCTCCCCCGCCGCCGTCGCCGCAGCTGCTGCCCTCCCCGGCCCGGGACCGATGCACACGTAATTAGCGCACTCATCCACCATCCCGCCGACATTTGCCACAAAGTCATGTATCCCCGGCCTCGGCGCATAGCACGCCCCAAAGAAAAACATATCCAACAACAAAATCGTATCGTAATACAACAAATGCCTCAGCGCGAGCTGGCACAGCTCCAGACTGACATCCGCGCGGGCCGCGATGCGGCGCACGTCCGACACCCCGTCGATGTGCGCGACCACGCGCTGCAGCGTCAAGTCCCAGGTCGGGTCGACGATGTCGGCAAACTTGGTTTTGGCGACAGGCACGTGCCAGCCTTTGACCTCGGGCGGCGGGGTCGGGTGGTGCGGGAAGAGCTTCATGTTGATGGCGTTGGCGTCGTCGACGGGGATCATGCACTCGCCGTAGTTGTTGAGGTCTTCGCGGACGATTTCGAGGAGGGAGGAGATGGGCCGGCGAGTGAAGGTTTTGTGGGTTAACAAGTCGGAGCGGTTGTTGGGGGGAGGGGCGACGCTGCTCGTTGTTATTGTGGTGGTGGTGCCGTTAGAAGTAGTAGCAGTCCCAGCCACATCAACGGCACCATCCCCTCCTCCTCCTCCTCCTCCTTCAGCCTCCCCACCTTCCTCTCCCTCCTGACTGCTCAAATACCCGCTCTGCTTCTCCATCTCCGCAAAAGTCGCCGCCAGCCGCCGCACCACCTGCTCGTACGGCACCTGGTCGACGTCGGTCTCGACGACCAACCCAAAGTTGAAAATAAACTCGTTGCGGAAGTACCGCCGCGGGTTGTTGATGGACACGGGAAACCCTAGGACACAGTACTTCCCGTCCGGGTCGGTGATGGTGATGTAGCGGTTGCGGAAGGCCTCGCGCGGGATGATGTAGCCCTCGAGCACCTTGAAGTCGAAGAGCGGGGGCTTGGAGGCGCCCGGCTCCGGGGTGATGCAGCCCGGCGGGCTTTGGGCGACGATTTTGGTTCCTGTTGTGGGCAAGGTTAGGATAGTTTGAGATATGAAGGCAGAGCGTGAAGAGGGAACAAACCCTGCTCGGGGAAGAAGCGGGCGTAGAAGATGCCCTGGATCATGGTGGTGATGGTGATGGTGATGACGGCGAGAATGAGGGGAGTTGAGGTGTTCGCATTCTACCTAATTACGGCGGTGTGTGGAAAAGACAAGGTGCCATCTCATAAAGACAACATCAATTCGTCAAAAGCAAGGCTTCATATGAGTACATCTAGTGTGTTGTGGATTGTGGAGGCGTGGTTGATGACTTGGACATGTGAGTTTCTTTGAACTTGATGAATTGAAACGAAGTTGGGATGAACGTCGAAGATCTAAGTAATGGCCGAGGCTAACACACCCAACCCTAACCCTCTAGGTCACCGATTCTTCTGCGGAGCACGACTAAGTCACCAAGACCAACAACACCAAGGAGTTCACCCAACGCCATAGGACCAATAAACAACTCTCCTTATTACAAGACATTCGAACTTGTACATACCATCCTTCCCCTCATCATCCACCCTCTTCCCCTTTACCCATCAGCCCCATCCCTCTTCCCAAACCTCGCTCCCAACCCACCAATATCCCTCCTGAAAAACTTGCCAATATTCTTCAAATTCTCATTAATCGTCGCCTTATCCCCCGCCGCCGTGGCCGCCGCCACCACCTCTCCCAACGCCGGCCCCGCCGTCGCCGCGGTGCCCATCCTCTCCACCCCATCCCTCGCCGCATTGAGCAGCTTCTCCCCCAAACTCGCCGCGTCAAACCGCCCCTGCAACCCGACCGACGAACCAGCCCCGCCGAGGCCGACCGCAGAGGACGAGGTCAACCCGCCCGCAGCGAGCCCGGAGGATGAGGAGCCGGCGGACGCCGAGGCGCCAGCGGCGGCGAACAGCGGGGTCAGCAGCGGCGAGCTGGCGACCAAGTTCCCCGACGACCCCGCGGCGCCGTCGCGGTGGATGGCGAACAGCTCGACGAGATGCGGCTGGTCCTGTTTCCTGACGCCCTTCAAATCCAAAATCTTGCGGAAGTTGGTCTCGGACCGGTCGGCGATGTGAATCAGGTACGCCTGGACCAGCCCCTCGGGCGGCGACGGGCGGACCTGGAGGGTTTTGAGCAGCGGATCGACGCGCGCCATGGCCGTGTTGACCCGCTTGACGAAACCGGCCGGCGCTGCGGGGGCGGCGGCGCCGCCGGGGGTGTGGAAGGACATGAGATTTTCGAGGGCTTTGGTGAGGACGTATTTGTCGAGGAGCATCTGCTCGGCGCCCACCTCGGCGATGGGCCGGCACTGCACCACGTTGTGCAGGAACTGCGACGAGATGTGCTCCACGACGTTGTCGCAGAAGGCGCGGGCGTATTGGGGCTTGATGACCAGCGGCAGGATCTCTTGCGCCTTGGCGTTGACGTGCCGCAGCAGCTCGCCGACGTAGGAGCTCTGGTCGCTGACGCTGTCCATGCGCGACCAGTTGGTGTTGCGCATCTCGCGCCAGGCGGGCTCGCAGTCCTGCTCGACCTTGGAGACGAGGGCCATGACGGCGGCGCTGGCCACGCCCATGAAGGCGTCGGCTTGCGACGAGAGGTCGACCTTGCCGGCCATGTCCGGATCGATGCGCTTTTTGATGCTTTCCTCGAGCTGGTTGGTGTTGATGTGCCAGAAGTCGGCCGTGTTGAGGACGAGGATGATTTGCTGCAATGGTGGCCCTTGCGCGCCGCCGCGTTGGAGGAAGTAGACGAGGACTTGTTGGGCGTACTCGTCGAGGTACTTGGCGAAGGTGCGCGTCAGTTCGAGCAGGCGTTCGCCGGTGGATAGCTTGGCGCATTGCGAGAGGGTGAGTTTGTAGAAGTGGAAGAGCTCGATGGCTGAAGGAATGGGGGCATGCGGCGAGAACTCTTCGTCGGGCGGCAGTAGTGGTTGGGTCTTGTACTTGGGAATCATGGCCGCAAGGGCGCGATCCTGTGACTCTACCCATAGGCTCAAGTAGGGCTCGAAGGCGACCGATATGGACCCGTGAAAGTTGTGAGCGCGGTCATCCGCGGAGGCGAGGGTGTCGATGCTGGCCCGGGGCTCGGTAGCAAAGCGCCGCTCCAGGGACTGCTCAAAATCCATGGTCTCCTGGAGGCAGCGCAGAAGGAGGTTGACATCCAGCTTGGGGCCGTCAATGCGGCGCATGCTCTTTTCGAGAATGCCCTTGAAGTCGTCGCGGGTGCCGTCACAGAAAGCCGTCGCCAGGGCCTCGGCGACGCGCCAGTGCTGAGGAAAGATGGCGGCATGCTCCTCCTCGTGGGCTTTGAGGGTGCGCCGGAACCAGGCGTAGCGGCGGCCAATGTTGTCGAGACTACCTGCCTCGTCATTCCCGCGGAAGACCTGGCGATACTCTCGCAACTCGGTGTTGACATACCAGGTCACGAGGCGGGTGCGGGCATGATCGCCCAAGGCGTCCATGACGAGACATGCCTCGACGAGGACGGGGCGACGGACCGGCACATCGCCCTTGGCGAAGGCCAGCTCGAAGTCCTCGCAGACCTGCTCGAGAAGCTCGCGCTGCAGCTCGCTGACGTTTCGACTGAGGACGGCAATCTGGTCTATGCTGCGGTAGCTGTGGAAGTGGCGCATGAGCTGCAGAACAGCCTGCAGGAGGCCGGCGCACTCGCGGTACTGGCGGGCACGGGCGAGACCACGTAGCTGTTCGTAGGCGGTGGTAAGCATCTGCAGACGTTTGAGGGCGGTCATGCTGAGGGTCAGGTTGCGCTTGGTGGCGTCGAGGCGCTTAATATCGGCGGTCATGGTGGTGATGTCGCGCTCGGTCTGGAGGGCTCGGGCGCGGACACTCTCGATGCGACGGAAGAGGTCGGCCAGCTCGGCCTGGGCTGACTGCATGCGCTCGAGCGACGAGTCGGGCCCGTAGGCCTGGGCGGCCTCGAGGGCAGCGACGGAGCGAGAGAGGTCATGCTTGTGGGACTGGATGGTGGAGGAGACGCGGGCGACGGAGGAGACGGTCGAGGGGTGGGAGAAGAGGAGGTTGAGGTGGGCGACGGGGTCGTAGTCGACTGAGGTTGGGAGAGTATTAGCATGGCAGTCCAGTGCTGTAAAATATTTCGAGTCCTTGCGACCTACCCGAGTCGAGGGACATGGAAGAGTCGGCGAGGGCGGTGTTCATGGTGTTCGTCTGGTGTCTCTTTTTCTTCAACTCTTACTTATGTGTCCAAACCAGGACACATGTCCCCAAGTCCAACTGTGGAGGATATTATGGTTGCCAAACCATCCAGACGTAAATTTTAGGTTCAGATGTCCCGATGGCAATTTTCCAAGAAGTATTCCATGAATTGGGCTTTGTTGGAGGACTGAATGTCTTTGTGAGAAGTTGCAGGTCGTCGGTTGCGTGTCGGGCTGGCTGTGATGTTGATGATGCAAGTGCCAGCCCAGGCCAGGGGACAGCTTCCACTGACAGCCCCACATCGAATCTCCCCACAGGCTTGGCACCGGTCCCGCCAGCGTGTGATTCGCCACAAGCCCCCTGTAATTCCGATTAGATAGCGGCTGCCCGCCTGAAGCCGCCTGAAGCTTGCCTCAACAAACACACAACTGGAAAAGCAGGGCAGACACACCATACCACACCAACTTCTTCCAGGTTGGAACTTCCAAGCCGCAATTTCAACCTCAACCACTTCTCGCCCAGCCTTCAACTTTCAACTCTGAGCCAACTTCAACCTTTTGCCGAGCACTGATTTGACCTCGGGATTGTAACCACATCACAACCACCAATCCAGATTCAACTAGATCCCATTTCTGCTGCACGACGCTCTCCAGGAAACCCGCTTTCCCCTCTTCGCAGTCCACGATGCCGCTCGCGCCGTCATGGATTCTTCTGCCGCAGCCTCGACGCTGACGCGGCCGCGTATACTTGTCGCCGTCGCCTCTCTCGCCGCGACAATCACTCTGGGATACTACTGCTACCGCGCCTACAACCCCTCGGACGATGCTGCCTTCGCTCTCCCCGCAGAACCCTCCCGTCGTCTGCACCGCAGCAACGCCATCCGCCACCGTCGCCGCTCCATCCCGGACGTCGTCCATGCCTCCAACAACCATGGCCACTCCCGCGAACCCTCCGAGGCCTCGTCCACATCGGTAGAGTCCCACGACGAAAACATGCATCTCGCTAACGACCACCACCATCACGGCCATCGCCATCATGACCTCCACGACAACGAGTCCGCCTCCGGAGACCATGTGACGGAGCGCCACGTCCGCGAAGACAACTGGTACGACCACGAGCCTCACCATCACCACGACAGCTTCTCCCAGCGCGCCGGCCAGAACTTTGTCAACCTGCTCTTCCGCGTCTCCGAAGACAATGCTCGCCGCAACGCTTTCGTCCACCGAGGCTGTCTCTGCAACGGCTGCGGCGTCACTCCCATCCGAGGCATCCGCTACCGCTGCGCCAACTGCACCGACTTTGACCTTTGCGAGACCTGCGAGGCCCAGGGCATGCACACAAAGACTCACATCTTCTACAAGATCCGCGTGCCCATCCCTCGTCTCGGCTCCCGCCCGCTGCAGCCCGTCTGGTACCCCGGCGACCCGGAGAACTGCCTTCGCCTGCTCCCCAAGCACCTCATGCCTAAGCTGACCCGCGAGACGGGCTTTGAGCGCCCCGAGCTCGAGGCTCTTTGGGAGCAGTGGACCTTCATGGCCTGCACCGAGTGGCGCGAAGACCCGGACGAGCTGGGCATCGCCATGGACCGTAAGACGTTTGAGCGATATCTAGTGCCCTCCGGCGGATACCATCACATGGCTCCAAACCTCCTCCACGATCGCATGTTTGCCTTCTACGACGACAACAATGACGGCCTTATCGGATTCGCAGAGTTCCTCCGCGGGACCGCCTACCGCAAGCGCAAGGATCGCCTCAAGAAGATCTTCCGCGGCTACGACCTCGACAGCGATGGTTACATCAGTCGTCGCGACTGTCTCCGCCTCTTCCGCGCCTACTACGCCGTCTTCAAACACATGCACCGTGGCATCCTCGAGGGTCTTGAAGAACAGGCCATGAATGCCGTCGAGGTCGATCAGGTCATCTCCGGCCGCCAGCCCCTCAGCAGCCTGTTCGGCCGCGAGGGCGGCTTTTCCGAGGCAGACACTGACCGCATCGCCGAGGGAAAGAGGGTTAACCTGACCACGGGCGAAGTTAGCGTCATTGACGGCAACCACCGCGCTGTGAACGAGGACTCGCCAGACACCGTCGGCCGCCAGGACATCCTGACCGACCTGTTTACCCGCCAGTCGCAAGCTGTCGAGCGCCGCTTCGTGCCCATCACCAGCCAACAGTCCCGCGACGATCGTGAGCGGACCGGCGTCGAGTATTTGAACAGCCTCTTGAACCCGCCCACCAGCATCAGCGAACTGCCTGCCCTCCTGCTCGGCGAGACCCGCGATGGCAACGACTTCCTGCTCGTCGTCAACAGTCGGGACAACACCGTCCGCGACGTTCAGGAGGTCAATAACGACCCGCTCGACGAGGCTTTGAGGGGCGGCTCCGAGAACTCGCAACCCTCGGCGGGAGAGAGCCAGCAACCGACGGGTGCGACACAGGGAGCTACCACGAACGGTGCCAGCCGCGAGAACCAAACTCCCGACGGTGAGGGACCGGGCTCGAGCGATCGCCAACGCCCGTACTGGGTCTCGTCACACCGCCGCGCACGCATCAACGCCCGTAGGAAGTTGTTTGATCGCTGGAAACGCCGGCAGTTCTACCTGGACGAGGAGGAGGGCATGATGCCTCCTGAGGATTGGAGCGACGATGATGATATTCTTGCGCGTCTCGACGATGGCGGAGATGCCAAAGCTGAGCGGCCCCCGCTGTCGGCCCGCTCTCGCTCATCCTCCAAGGTGCGGTTTGCCGAAGACACCGACGACTATGATGTCCGGTCCAACCCGTCGACCTCGTCACGCAGCATCCCGGAGCGGTGGGGTGGTATGGACATCCGCGACGCCGAGCGGGATGCTGGCAAGGAGGTGTTTTACCAAGTTGCCCAGCAGGCGTTCAACGAAATCCTTGACACGTTGTTTAAGGAGAAGGAGGATCTGGCCGTCCAGGCTGCCGAGACCAAGGAACTGCGTGACAAGTATCGGCATTTGTTCCAGTCCCTCGATCCAAACGAAAAGGAACAGCCGCAGGCGTCGAAGCCGCCGTCGCCCCCGGCAGAGACCAAAGAGCCCCAGGATAAGACCCTGGAGGAACTTCTCGCCGAGGCTGGTTATTCGATCATTACGCCAGAGCCGGAAAAGACGGCGGATGAGAACAAGGAAAATGGGACCGGCGCCGAAAGTGATGATGATGGGTCCCTGCCGCCGTTGATCTCCGACGAACCGGCCGAGTCGTCGCAGTCCCAGGCTCCAGAGCCCGAGGTCTATCGCGATCCTACCATGCCGCAGTTCCGCCCCAATTCGGTGGAGGAAACAAGCCGGCAGCGTCAGGAGCCGTCGTCATCTGAAACCGAGGACCAACAAACAAACAGCCCCGAATCTGCGGAACCTTCTTCCGCCAACCCGGACTCTAACACCCCCGCCCCGGATGCTAACACCACCACGACCACCAACGGCTCCGAGACCCCTTCCTGCAGCTACTGCCTCTCTCAACAATCCTCGTCCCGAAACGGCCAAACCAAGAAGAAAAAACGCCGCCCCGCCAACTCCGCGGCCAGGGAACACGAACACCTCCTCCACGACCCGTCCTGCCCATCTTTTTCGGGCCCCTCTGGGTCGACAAATCCCATCCCGCGCGCCACGCTGCTCACGTGGAAGCGCCTCGACTTGGCGGAGAAGGAGGCGCGCGAGAGGGGCGGCTGGGGACGGTTGAATTACGAGGAGTTTGAGAAGATTTATAAAGCGGCCGAGGCGAGGGGGAATAGGTTGGATTATTTGGGGACATGGATTGATTTTTGTATTCCGTCGACTTAGGAGGAGGGGGGAATGTTTTGGGGTGGTGCTGGCGGTGGGGTTTGGGAGGAGGGAGGGGTGTGGTCATAGATAGGTAATTTGGGGGTTTAGGGATTGACTGGGTTTGGTGTGGGTGGTGAAGTGGATGTTACCTCTCATACTGGATTACCTGCATACATAGGTACCTAGGTAAGACGGGTGGTGAATGATTGGGTTTACCTAGTCATATGATGTGTTGATATGGATATCGGTTGTTAGAGAGGTGCAGCGGGTATGTGTTTGGTGTTATAGAAACAGGACAGCGGTTTTGTTTCTCTTTAGTCTGGGAAGTTAAGGAGGCAAGCGGGTGAATAAAAATGATTATGGATGGTCATGTTGATGTTGTAATGTGCTATGATACAAGTATTGGCTTGGTAGGAGTTGGGGATGTGACATTATCATGGATCATGGAGATGATGGGTGGTTGTTCATCGTCAACATCTCAATGTTGGGTCAGATTGTTGTTCAGAAGGACCCACACCTCCGGCTTCGCCCGGGACCTACCCGGGACCGGCTTCGCCGGAGGCCGTTCGGGTTCCATTCCGGCCCGGGCTGGGAACGACCTGATGGTGGGGAGCTCCGATGTGGACCCTATGAGAAAATAATACAGGCGCCTCGTCCGTCGGTCATGCCGTTTCACAACAGACCCAGCCGTCCCTATGTACCTGGAGTTTCCCGTAACCGTTCATCCGAAGGGTGTGGGAAGACGTGAGGTGATCTGATTTTGCCAGAGAGAAATGTGAGGCGACCAATGGCAGCGACATACTTAACCGAGCTCTGAAAAAGTTTATTGTATCGTAGCCAATTGCTGGAAACTGGGCTGCGCAGCCAGGAGGAGGTGGGCCTGAACCTCCAAGGTTGGAAGCAAGGCGTCTGGCATTCCACGAAGGCGTCTGTCGTGGTACCTCAGGGAAGTAAGGTAATGTTCCAAGGTTGTTTTGGGTCATACAGACCTGATGGGTTCTGCAGAAGTTGAGTCCACCCAAAGAGAATATTTTTTTTCTGCATTTTTTCCCACTTTCTTGGGTCACCAGATCTTGATGGGCCTTTACCCCAGACAAGAGAAGCATACGGAGTATATGTGGAGCATTTCCAATATTTACCTTTTTGGGAAAATATTCCTGCGCTCTTAGCGGAGGTCCATCACGACGAGAAACTTCAAGTTTCACACTACAACCTACCTGTCACACTTCTGTTTCCTAATCCTCTGCCCATTCCCCTCTCCCCTCTTCTCCTGTGAATCCCTCTCCTAAATGCAACATCTAGCCACATGCCAAAACCTATAGACACCAATGGTTCACCACCATTCCATCAGTGCCACCTAGCCGCTGCTCCACCGCTGATGCATTCCACACACTACGGAGCACAGCGGCCACTATTAGCTCGTTTCCGCCGATTCCTGCATATGCCGCAGCGGGACGTTCCCCCAGAGTGACAACACACCGCCTTGGCCCACGTCGCTCGCTCACTCACTCACTCTCCCTCTCTGTACTCCCCTCTTCCGCTTTCTCTTGGCGTATTCTCTCTTCCCTGGTGCCTTTCTTTCAGTCCCTGTCCTGGCTTGACAATAGGCAGGTATGTTGAAGTGGAAGGGAATTGCACGCCTGCGAGCCTCGCATCGGAACCTCAGACCGTCAGTCGCAGGCTGCGGATCGGCATGGTAGAGCGACACCCTCCGGGTTGATCGTCGGGTCGGGCAAGGTTTAGGTTGGGCTGGGAACAAGGCATTGCCGATGACGGTTTTGGTGGATGGCTTTTTGTGTGTGGCTTGGGGAAGATGAAAACGTCTCACCTGAGAGCTGAAACGAACATCGGCCAGACAAAAACCTGAACACCTTATTATTCACTCGCATTTTCTACTACCCCCTCGTCCTTCCGACGTCTTGTCTTGGGACCCAATCTTTTTGCCGACAGGCCACAAACAGACCCTCTTTTTCTTTTGTCCGCATGGGCCTTCCCATGATTGGATTTGGGAATCTGCATGTCAGGTTGCCGGCCAGTTAGACATGGCGACACGTTGACGATGCTCCTGTGCTGGCGAGGCGGACTACCAGAGGTCCTTCCACTAGGATCGTCCCCGTGAGGTTCCGTGAGGTTGGTTTGTTTTGCGTCCTGGCCCTGTCTGTTTGCGTCCATGTTGACCAACAAGACCCGAAGGCTCCCCTGTACATCCATACTATACTTGGTACTGGACTCGGTCAGGTTGAAGAGATTGATTCGGTCACCGGCCCCATGTGTCTGTTCCTTGGTGGCTCCGACATTCTTGTGTCTTGTTCTCCCGCCTCCTGTCTCTCCCAATAATAGGCCCTTTTTTGGCTGTACCTATGTCTCCATTGTCTCGCCACCATCCGGTTCTCTTCGCCACCACCATCAACAACACAAAACTCCTCCGTTCGCTGGGAAACTTGATTTCCCTAAAACACATCACGGCTTGAGCATGTCCAATGGCACTACCAATAGCTGGCGGGAACAACTACCCGCCCTTGCGCACCTCGAGTCCTCGAGGTCCGGCATATTACTCTCCTCCGTCCAGGCGACGTCCACTCGAAGCACTCGAGGCCGACAACACCACCACCAGCCTTGACTATGCCACTTACTACAACAACATCCCGCCAAAACGTCCTCGATATGACGGCCCCGTCGCTTTCCGGGCCGTTGCCGAGCCCTTTCGGATCAACTCCCCGCCCATCATCCCTCTTCCTCCTCACCACGCGCACCACCATACTCACCACCATGTTGCTCCTCTAAAACATTACCACCACCACCACCACCACCACCACCACCACCACCCGGTCTTCACATCTCCCATCCTAATTCTCCCCTCGACCGAACTAACCGGCCCCGTCTCCACCTCCGCCGCCGCCCCTTCGGCAATGGAACGCACCGCCTCAGGCCACTCCATCCTCCCCGACCCCACCGAAGGGTGCGCATCCACCGAGCTGCTCGACGACGCCGAAGCGGCCCGGCGCGTGCGCGACCACCTGGCAACCTTCCGGCGGCGCAACCCGGACTCGAAGCACGAGCGGATCCTGCGGAACATCATCTCGCCCCGCCGCGGGACGGCATACCACCACCACCACCGGTCCAATTTGGACGACGACGACTCCGACGACGCCGACGACGAGGCGGAGGTGGAAGAAATGTACCCCATCGACGCCGCCGCGCTGGAAAGCATCTTTTCGGCGGCCAACGAGATCTTCTTCAACGGCCGGCTGTCGCAGCGGGTGGCGTGGGACTGGTCGCACGCATCCGCCGCGCGGTTCGATCACCGCGTGATTGGGACGACTGCGTTACGGAGAGCGTCGGCGCGCACGAGGGGGTTTGAGACGCTGATTGTGCTGAGCGAGCCGATTTTGCGGGACCCGCGGTACAGTCGGCGGCTGCTCATCAGCACGTTTTTGCACGAGTTGATTCATTGTTATTTGTTTATTTGCTGCGGGTTTAGGGCCAGGGGAGAGGGCGGGCATACGCCGGGGTTTAGAGAGATTGCGGGGTTGATTGATGAGTGGATTGGACCCGGAGGCGGGGGGTTGTATTTGACGAGGGTGGAGGCGGATTTGGAGTTGTTTTTGGTGAAGAGGAGGAGGAGGAAGCCTAAGGGGGAGGAGGGAGTGGTTGTTGGGAGGCAGGGGATAAGAGATGTTGGGATGGTAAACCAAGAAGGGTGTTGGAGTTGGGATGGAAGGAGTGGTCGTGATATGGGTATTGTACCCGGCCATGGTGGCGGTGGTGGTGGAGGAGGAGGAGGAGGTAGTGGTGATCGTGGTGGTGGTGGTTACTACCCGTGCTCCGGCTCCGGCTCCGGCATGCCCAGCTCAGACCGGGACTATGACAACGACCTTCGCGACTCTCCTCACCGAACGCCGTCCGGTCCATACCCACCACCACCGCTCCCCCGGGCCCTACGAGCTGCCACCCTCGACGACCACCTACTCCATCATCAACCGCATCCCCGACGTCCCTCCTTCTGCTACCGCCAATCCCGCCTTCAGGCACGGCACCGACACCACCACAACCACTATCACCACCACCACTACCACCTTCGTGACAACACAACCTTACCAGAACTATACCAGCAACTACAACAACGCCAACCCCCCAAGCCATCACCACCCACACGACTCCGCCATCATCGTCCGCCCCAACTCAGCCGGCGGCCGAATCAGCAGACCCCGCTCCCGCAGTCGCAGCAGAAGCAGCAGTCCCGCCGCCTGGCACCACTTGCGCCATCATCGTCGCCCGGCGCTACCACCACCACCACCAGCTAATAGGCCATCGTTATCTGTTGTGAGGGGGGGACACTCGTTTTCCTCGGCGCCTTCTTCGAGCGTGAGCTCATCTTCCGCAGCAGCAGCAGCAGCAGCAGCAGCAGTATGTACTACTACTCGTGGTGGTGCTGCTGCTGGACAAGCGGGGGTTGGAGTTGGGGTGGGACCGTACGTTTATTTGGGGCAGAGGCCTTGATTTCTTCTCTCTCTCTTTTTTCTTTTCCTCTTTTCTTTTTTCTTTGCCATATGGGTCTCGGTTTTGGTGTTGGAGGTAAAGATAGCAGGTCTGGCCTTTGGTTCCCATGAGTATTGGCATGGTTTCTCTGGCTTGTTTGGCGTGGGTACCGGTCAGGAGGAATCTCACAGGTTCTGGCATGGTGGCATGACATGGATAAGGAGTTTGGAGAAAGAGGTCGGTTGGGCTGGGATAATAGACTTGATACACCTACGCATATATATTTCACACGTATATATATTTCTGTGCAGGATCCATTGTTGTTGGCGGGTAATACGGTGAAGACAATGAGCATGTGGATGGATGGGTTGGTGCGATACCGGTACCCCTTGTGTTGTTTATCCTATTAGAGACTTGTCTCTATAAAAACCACCTTTTCCCCCTTTCCCTGTTAAGTATATGAAATCCTGGCTACATATTCGAGTCTTGCTGGCCTAGATGGATTTTTAACCTTCACAGGCCCCTGCAGGGCATTTTCGCTAAATGTTGAGGCCTGGTCTGCCTGGATGAAGTATGTTGGCGTTGACTAGGTAAAGGTTTACAATGCTGTGGTACTAGATAGCAAAGATGGTATGAGAGATGGGCAAGTAGGAAGTTACGTCAAGTTATGCGCTCATGAGGTAATACCTATTCTATGTAGACATTGTTCTAGGTTCTATGGATTCTTCTGTCTTAATTACCTATCTACGTGTATGTATGTCCTCCAACCAACTCAAAAAGTCAAAAACATTTCTTCTATCCTTCACTCCCTCATG